>NW_019174393.1:349388-367593 GCF_002260705.1 Seriola dumerili | reverse complement strand
CATTGTAATAACATTTTGTGAATTTATGAGGTCACTACACAGAACAAGTCTTTCTCCAATTCAAAAACTCACTATATGGTGAATAGAGAATGATTCTGGACACAGTCAGATTTCCTCAGTGTTGAACTCTAAACTGATCTTGTCTCTGTTTGAAGTAATTTGTTTTTATTTGGACACATCTGATTTAGTTTCTTTAAACACACCATCATATAAACATTTATTCTCCTCAGTTGAAATTATTATATCTTGACAGAAAACTAAATGAAATAAGTGAATGTTTCCTCTGTGTGTGTTTTGTGCAGTGGTTTGGTGACCTGGTGACTCCGGTCTGGTGGGAGGACGTCTGGTTGAAAGAAGGTTTCGCTCATTTCTTTGAGTACGTCGGGACCGACTTCCTCTTCCCAAAGTGGAACATGGTGAGTGATGCATTTCAAGCCATGTGTTCATCAGGCTCATTGATCTTCCCACTTGTCTTTCAACTGCGAACTCATACTTTCAATAACGATGACGTTCTATTTTTAGCTGCTTCAGGAGATTCTTTTCAGTTTGATGCTGAATAAAATATTAAATATTTTTATATTATTTTTAATATGTTAAGAAAATGAAAAAAGAAAAAGGGTCAGAACTATGATATTTTCATTTTTCTTTTTTCAAAGAAAGAAAAATGAAAAAAAAAAGAATCTAGGATTAAAGGTTCCCTTATGAGCTTTCACAGCTTTCAACCACTGGTGTCTTTTTAAGCCAATGGACTGAAGATCTCAAGTAAAACAGCCAAAAATGTATAATAACTGTGTGATGCAGAAAATCCTCTTATTTGATGATAGGAGTCTGATCTTTTATTCAAGACAAACAGGAAGTGAAGCTTTCCATCCAGCATGTTCAAGTGCATTCAGATAACCTGAAGTTCTGTCTGTTACCTCATGAAATTTAAATTTTCTCTCCTCTGATGGTTTCAGGTGAGTCAAAAATTTTCAGCTCAAGGCTCCAGTCAGTCAGAAACGAATTCGATTTTTTTTTTCCAAGAGTAAAACATTGAAAAATCTCCAGATACCAAAATGCAACACGGGTAGAAAACCAAAAACCTGATGTCAAAAAAAAAAAAAAAAACAGAATTTTGAAGAAGTAAAACAAACTGGAAATTAAATCAAACTTTAAACCTGGTTGATTTTTTTTTCTGTCAGTTCTGAAGTAGAGAACCTCTCTCTGGACCGTGTTCATTGGTGTTGGTTGTACTTTGGCAGAAAATAATTCCCAGAGGAAAGTGTTGACAGAGAGGTCTGAGGATTATCCAGAGGAAGTGGGACAGTTTTTGTGAACGCTTTGAGCAGCACAAATAAGACACCATTCAGCTCCATTGTATTGAGGTGGTGGCAAAATAAAACTGAGACTGTCTGCATCGTTAGATACGGCTACAGGGAAACAGAAAAATGTTATCTTTTAATAATTTGGTTCAACTGACAACTAAGCTCAAGTAGAAGTGGAGTAAGTTATCTCAGGTGTTAGAGAAGTAAAAAACAGTTACAGCTCAACTGTGTTAGAAGATATCTTTGATAAGATGTTAAAGGCACATAAAGAATTAAAGCTCCTCCAGTGTAAAGGTCTGTGTCCATGTGTAGTGTGATTATAGATCAGGTCTAGCTTCTATATTAATACTGTGAAAGTATCAAAGCCTCAGTCCACAGAGAAATGCACACAGCCTGTATTCAGAAACTGAGCCTTAAAACCAGCCGTCAGGACTTCTGGAACTTTGTGATGTCACAACAAAGCAGTCACCAAGCCCCGCCCACCTGGACCCACCATCCAAACCTTGCAGGATTTGGTTTCTCTGAGTGTTTTTACCTGAAATATATATATATGCTCCAAAATGGCTTTTCTAAAATAAAGCTGCACAACACAACACTTGTTAGTAATATATATTCATCACTGGTTTGGCTTTGGATGTACATTAATATAAAATATCATCAGTTGTAAAAAAGGTCAGCTGCGACTCCCAAGGAGCCTTTAGGTGAGAAATAACCTAATAACCAATTCAGTCCCTATGGCACCATGTTTTTGTTAACAACTACAATGATAAAGTGTTCTGAATTAGCTATAGCTGAGACTTCCACCTGTCCAGAGCAAACAGCAGCTGAGGATCATGGGTATTGTAGTATTTACAGCTGGCCATGTGGAAAAAACTGTATTTCTCAAAAAATGAAATAATGAACATAAACCTACAGGATTGTTTCAGGAGACTTTTTTCTTTATTGAGGAACAGTGAGGATGAAAAGAAACTCTCTGTTATTGTTGTCCTAAGAAAACCCTGTATCTCCAAATTGTGTAATCTGAAGTATGACCCTTTATTCATCTCTCAGGATAAATGAATAAATCAAAAACCACATGCATTGTTTAAAAAATGTCACACAGCTTAAAGCTTAAAACAAAAAGCTCATGAAAACCCGACGATTTTGGAGATGTGGGGTTTTCAAAAGGTCTCATTCAAACCTAATGGGAATGTCTGAAACAAATATTCCCCGCTACAGATCTGTTTCTACCAGCCCTCCTTATTTCTCTTTATTGCATAAAACATTACATAACTTATTATAGCGTTTGGATGAGCAGTGAGTGTGTAAGAAGAAGAAAGTTAAAACTGGCTTTTGAGGAGGAGGGAGTCCTGACTGCGAGGTCTCCTCCTGAACTCTTCCTGCTTCCTCCACTCGCACCGATCAATATCTGATTCCTACTTTTTTCTATAAGTGTTTTCCTGCAGTTCAGCAGATAATATTCAGTGAAGATCCACAGCCAGGGAAAATCCTGCTTTATTTTATTCTGCTCAGGTTGGCAAACAAAGTGAGTCAGCTCAAAACACAGTGAAATTAGAAATGAATTCGTGCTCAGATTTGCTCAAAAACTCCCAGACCTGCGATTCCTCAGATTCCCCCTGAAACTCAGTGAAAACTTCTCTGAAACAATGAATGCTGCACAACTTTAAATTACAGCACACACCTTCTCCTTGCTGCTCTGTTTCTGCCGATGTACGCCGTGATTTACTTCCAATAGAGAATGTGTTTACACCAAAACACCTTATCTTGGGCACGCACACACCGTCTGTTATACTGAGCGACATGGCATTTTTAAATCCCTGTTACTGTGGTTCTGCACGGCTGGACGCTTTAATAGAAACAAAGTGTTTCTCCAATAACAAGCACAATGATGATAAAGCGGTCTTTTCCTGATAAAGCAATTTATTTATAATACAGGTTTTTATTTAAAAAGCCATTTCCATCAGCAGCGAGTCGCAGCACTGCAGGGGGAAGAAGAAAACACAGAAAAACAATGAAACAAATAAAAATATGACAAGGGAGGAAATACCTCGTGGACTATTTCTGCATTATAACCAACCACTTTGCCAATCAGGGTTTATTATATTATTCTTTAACTGAACTGAAGTGGGATTTAGATGCTTCACTTTAAAACATAAATTAATGAGGTCAAACAAAATCACATCAGCTTCATACAGACATAAAGAAATAGCTGCAATGTTTACTACCATATAACACAAGTATTAAAGTCAGAATACAATATTAAAATGTAAAAAAAAAAGATGCATCAATTACAGCCAAAAAGAACCTTTGGCAGAAACAGCAATTTACTTGGATCTCGTCGTCTCTGATTGTGGTCCAGCTTGATCAAAGTCTTTCCCTTAATCATAAGTGCTTTAAAGTTAATGTAACCTCTCGAGGGCTCTACCCGACCAATTTATGTCTTTAGCAGAATTACACCACTTGGTTTGGAGGAGTGTAACACTAACCTGCCTCTCTTATGTTATCAAAGGCCAAATTTAGTGTCTGTTTCTTTTCCGTCATTGTGTTCACATGATTTTCAAAACTGCTGCAAATTCTTTCTGCAAGCATTTTAATTTTAAACCAGAAATACCAATGCAATGTGTTTTTTGTTAGATGCCTGTAGATTAGACCAGCGGCTCCAAACTTTTTCCAACTCTTGGCCCATTGGAAAATCTCAAAAATGTTGGTGGCCCACATTGGACCTCATTACAACACAAGTATACGATGTGGTCCAGCGGCAAAGTGGTCGAGCCGACAACATCTTAAAAGTTCCTATCATTGGCTTATCATAGTGATAATCCATCATTAGAAAATAACTATGAAATTAGTTTATAAAGTTTTAATGCTATTAAATATAATTTTTGGACATTTTTAAGACATTTAAAAACGTTTTTTTCAAAATTATAAAAAACGAGGTATTACACTTAAATATCAATATAAACAATTCCACATATCAAACACAGGGAACTACTGTAGAAACAAAGGGCTGCCTCAAATAAACCTGTTAACTTCTCCAGTTGAGGCCCCCGTCACTGGAAATACAGCATTTGAAAACTGTTGTTGATCTGCTGTAAATGGGAAAAGTCCAACAAATGGTGTAATAACTTCATCAGTGAACTCTATCACTCACTCACTCAGTCACGGACATCTGCAGATGTAACACTGGCCCGTGGCTCGTCCAGACAAAAACAGTCATCAAATACTGGTCGTGGGTGTTATTCCCCCAATGGCCACAAGCGGAGCCCATTCCACAAAAAAAGCAACTCAAAGGACGGATTCATGCTTGATTAGAAGTTTGTTTTAAAAATAGCATTTTACAGGGATGAAGACTAAATGGTTGGTTTGGTGCCTCTTGGAGCTTTTTGCTTGGACTTCCTGGAGCTGTCTCCCACACAGTGGATGAGACTGTCTATCTGTTTATCTGCGCTGAATTCAAAGAGGGAAAAAGAAAAGTAGAAGTAGAAAAAACACAGGTCAGGGGAAAATGTCTAGCAGGAGATAACGGATGTGAAACGAATGGACCTCCAATCGAAAATATGAAATATTCATGTTAAAGAGAGCTGAGGACAACCAATATTCATCTTCTCCTTCCTTCTTATAAATGGACACTTACCCAATAAGTAAAGAGGCTGTATTAATTACACTCCATTTTCACAAGTGTGTTTGCAGTCCGTTTATCTCAAGGCTGGTTCCACCCGAGGGTTAAATGGAAATAGATAAAATTCAAATAATGTAATCTGAGAGCAGTTTATGGAAAAAATAACTAGTTTTAGGCAAACCTAGTAAATTTAACACCTGACTGATCAACAGCAAACTAATGCAAAAGAAAAAAAAATCCTGTTAAAGTTGTTTTTCTCTATTGTACATTTCTATTTTGTCACTATCTACATCTCCAAAACTTCAGACGTCCTGTTTTAAACTTTAAGCTTTGTGACACTTTCAAACAATCCAAGTGGGTTTTGAGTTCTGTATTTATCCACAAGGGAATTGAGAATTCATGCCAAGTTTTTAAATGACACTGAGATGAGGAAGAAGATGGAGGGAGAAGAGGAAGGAGAGGAAAATAGAGCGGAAGTGAAGCAGGATGGAGGGCAGAGACGGGTTCAGCAGCTGCTCCTGAACGCAGCCCTGTCTCTCCATCTGTGTGTGTTTGTGGATACACTGACTGTTGGCCTATTAGTCAACCCTCCACATGTGGGTCCATCTGGTTCATAATGACCATATGGTCCAGGTGGACCCCCCTCTGTGTCTCTCTGCAGGTGATTTAAAGTCTTTGTTAATTAGAGCTGATGTCTCATTTAGTCTGATTTTTTTGTTTGTCTCACTGAGTAATGTTGGCTTAATCCAAATGTGCCATTTAACTAATTAACTGATTGTATAATTTTTTGGCGAGGTCCCCTGATTCAGCTTCTTCGTGCGTGTGTGTGTGTGTGTGTGTGTGTGTGTGTGTGTGTTTCTGTTGACTGATGAAAACAATAGTTTATTTTTACCCAGGTATTAGCCAGATCCTTTGAAGAAGGATCAGTCTAGCTCTTGTATAAACAAACTGTTTATCTGTTGAGTTAAAGTAGAGGTCATTTACACCTGAGATTAAATAAAACTTTAACACCTTCACACCAGATATAAGACAGGTTCACTACCATTGATTGTACAGAAATCCATATTACAGATTTAAAATGTTCTCACTCAGCCATTTCTGTTTCAGTAATTCAGAATAAAATCACATCTACCAAGAAATAGATTGATCCCATTCTGTAAAATCAAAATGTTTCTGTTGCTTCTAACGTTAATTAATTATTATCTTGAGAAACTTTTGTTTAAATAGATGTAGATTCATTAAAACCATATCTACTTAATAAACAACTTTAATCCATGTATTACACACAGCCACATTGGACCAGGAATTACCCATATCCCAGCAGATACTGTTAATTTAAAAAAAAAAAAAAGGTTCCTGTTCATTCAGTTCATTAACGACTAAAACTTAATAAGCCACCAATTCCATTGCCTAACAAGATGGAGGTTCATTAAAACTAAATCTCCATAGTAAACACTGTAATCCATGAATTAAACAGAGCCACACTTCTCCGGATTTAGCCTGATCCCTGGGGTAATTTAGACAGAGCTCGTTACAGCTCAACATGTTTGTAGATGTCTATTAAAACCCTGAAACCAGAAGAGCAGAGGAAGAGAAGAGAAGAAACGAGAGAGAGAAAGACAGAAAACATAGAACCGATGCAATGAGACAAAGAATGAGGGAAGGAATTAAGGAGACGGAACAAGGAGATAAAACAAGGAGAAGATTTAATGAGGGAAACTACAGGATGAAACTGGGCTAAGGCAAAGAATGGAAGAATGAAGAGTGGAAAGAAGATGATGAAGCAATAAGAGAAATTACAAGGAGAGTAAATGGATGACAAAAAATTACAATCACAGATTAAACAGACAAATTAGAAAACTAAACCTTTATTTACTGATCCGACTGTTCAATTAAATCAGAATTTGTTTATTGACTTTGTTTTCAAAACTTAATTATTTAACTGGATTCTGTTGAATGCTGAACAGGAAGAAAACAAACTCTGGATTCCAAAAATCACACACTTACATTATAGGGACCCAACGACTTATATCCACATTATGAGGACCTAACCTTATGTACTTACATTATAGGGACCTGACCTTATGTACTTACATTATAGGGACCTAATCCTATGTACTTACATTATAGGGACCTGACCTTATGTACTTACATTATAGGGACCTAATCCTATGTACTTACATTATAGGGACCTGACCTTATGTACTTACATTATAGGGACCTAATCCTATGTACTTACATTATAGGGACCTGACCTTATGTACTTACATTATAGGGACCTAATCCTATGTACTTACATTATAGGGACCTGACCTTATGTACTTACATTATAGGGACCTAATCCTATGTACTTACATTATAGGGACCTGACCTTATGTACTTACATTATAGGGACCTAATCCTATGTACTTACATTATAGGGACCTGACCTTATGTACTTACATTATAGGGACCTAATCCTATGTACTTACATTATAGGGACCTGACCTTATGTACTTACATTATAGGGACCTAATCCTATGTACTTACATTATAGGGCCCTGACCTTATGCACTTACATTATAGGGACCTAACCCTATGTACTTACATTATGAGGACCTGACCTTATGTACTGACATTATAGGGACCTGACCTCATGTACTTACTTTACCTACTAACGAACACCTGGTTCCATCTGGTGAAGATGTGTTTTTCATGGTTAGAGTAAGGTTCAAGATTGGTTAAGGGTCGGTTGTAGAGGTAGTGGTTGATGGTCATGGTCAGCCTCCAGAGAATGTGCAGTGTCTCCATTAGTGACCAAAAAACACCTGTTTGTGTTTTTAGGAGAAGCAACGCTTCCTGACTGACGTCCTCCATGAGGTGATGCTATTGGACGGCCTAAGCTCCTCCCACCCGATCTCCCAGGAGGTGGAACAAGCGACGGACATCAACCGAGTCTTCGACTGGATCGCCTACAAGAAGGTAAGCACCTGTTCATGCCAGGACATTAATGTACCCACATGAATTCATTAATCCCATGAAAGACAGTGCTCTCAGTGACATGATGACTGCTTGATGACGAGGTTTTGATCTTCTGTGGCTGAGCAACACGTTAGTATTGATCCTACGAAAACACGTCAGCTCGCTCTGGCCTATTGAGCATTAGCTCCCCTGATCCTACAGCAGTAGTCCCTGAGAAACCCAGGGGCTCTGTTGTTATAGATATTCTGACTCACGCTGAGATGTAGTCATCCCTCAGAGGCAGCCACCTGAGATGGTGGAATAGCTGTTTACTCATGTGTGCTCTTGAGTTTCAATCCAACACAGCTCTGTCTGTAGTTTCATTTGAAGTGTTTTTCCCCAGACGAACAGATTCAGGAGTCAAAACAACTCGCAACAAGAGAGTTTGCCAGCGATCTCAAAGTCTTTATCAGTCAAAGTAGCTTTTTTAACCAAGAAAAACACTGGTTCTAGCCAGCAGCAATGATCGACCAAGATAGCTAGTCAAGCCAGCTCGGTCGTAAGCACAATTTATTCAATGGATGTATTTGTACCATCAACTCCTGTCTCATAACTGTCCACATGCCAGATGTGTCCTCAATCAAACAGAGTAGGGTTATACAGAACTGTGAAGTGAGATTCAGCTGATTTGATCACCATATTCCCTCAAATGTTGATGTTCTCACCTGCTGATGAATCTCAACGTGTGCTTCTCCATGCTGTCTGCAGGGGGCAGCGCTGATCCGGATGCTGGCTAACGTGATGGGACAGCCGCTGTTCCAGAAAGGTCTCAACGTAAGTTCGTGTTTTTCCTGCGGGTCCAGCTGTGTATACAGAGGTTTATATATCTGAGGACAGCAGGGGCAGCTGGCTTTTGGTTTTTTAAAATTTGTCCCAAGCACAATATGGAAGGAGTCAGGCCGAGGCTGGGAGCTTAATGTGTGTGTGTGTGTGCTTCGCCATAGTTTGGCTAAACCCTGACTGTTTGGAACGCGCTGAGCATACAGATGGGCAGCAAATAAGTGGATTTGGCTGCAGGGGCAGTTTGAGAGGAAGTTTTGCTTCTTTTTCTCTGCTGTAAAACCATGTCACTGGTTACAACTCAATCCAATGCAACTGACCTGAATTCAACTAGAATAAAGCTGCAGGTCCTGTAAAAAAAAAAAGGGGGGGAAAAAAAGGACCAAATGCAAACTTTTTAGAGCAATTTCTAAACCTACAGAGGTTAAATTTGTAATATTAAAATGATTGATTTTGGGTATCCAGGACGGAAGCCAACTTTCAAAGCCTTCTCCATGTTGCCAGAAATGTAAAAGATAAAATATACTCCATAAAAAATCTATAGAATCCTGCCCCTTGCCTCAAAAGAAACACCAAGTCAGTAGTAGTTACATGTGTGTGTGCAGTGTGACAGCAGCCAAACATGAAATAATAAAACCTCAGTTTAATGAGGCACCATAAGTTTCTGTTTGTTTTTACTTCTCCTACAGTTTGTTCAGGGACAAGTTCAAAGAAAAGATTCAATAAATTGATCTGTGGTGGCGAAGGGCGGCGCTGGCTGCTGTACAAAGTGATGAAACATGGATCAGAGTGAGGGACAAGAACTCTTTCATACAACTCCCAGCGTCGTCTGTTAACGGCTCCATGATAATTGAATATTGAAAGTGTTTCAAGTTTCACTCACAAATTAGTTTTTATTGACTTCACCCACTTACAGCACACAGTAGTTAACATTAGTGGTGTTAATGACTGTGTTGCATTATTTATCACTAAGCTGTTGTGTGGCTGCTAACTGGCTCTCTGATGGTTCACACTGGTTAATGTTAACGACTCAGAAACATCAGGGGAGCGAAAAGTGAAGATGAACTTGGTGATGTTAAAGCTCCTCCAGTGTAAAGGTCTGTGTCCATGTGTAGTTTGATTATAGATCAGCTCTAGCTTCTATATTAATACTGTGAAAGTATCAAAGCCTCAGTCCACAGAGAAATGCACACAGCCTGTATTCAGAAACTGAGCCTTAAAACCAGCCGTCAGGACTTCTGGAACTTTGTGATGTCACAACAACCCCTGACCTAGTGGCGTTCCTAGAGTCCGGTGAGGTCCCAGACAAAAGATTGGCATGGGGCCCCTCCAATCAGCATTCATCACCATTCTGTAATAAATAATCTGACACCAGTGCAAAATTTACGAAATATAAACATTTTTTTTATTCCAAATGTTCATTTTAGTTACATTTTTTAAATATGAATATGAAGAGAAAAAAAAAAGTTCAGTTGGACAAATACGTGAATGAGCGACCTAACGACCAATCACCAATCCACGTCGTGTTTATTCTAAATGGGGCCCCTTTAGGGGGGTCTCCTACTGAGATGTCATTGCAAATCATCCATTAGTTGTTTAAGGAGGTTTAAAGTTTAAGTTTTTCTGAGTGTTTTGTCTGAAATCTGCTGTATTTTTATTGGATCACTCAGAGAACAGTCAGCCAATCAGAAGAGAGGCTGATTCTGATTGGCTCACCGACATGTTGTTACTAGAGCTGCAGAGAGAAGCCTGAGAGAGGAGATGTGAAACTACACTGAGATGGTTTTTGGTTCTTAAAACCACAAATACATCTTCTTATGGATCAACACTTCAAAATAAAAGACAGAAGAAGAAGAAAATATTGGACCTTTTTAAAAGTTTTTTTTTCCAGCAACAAAACATTTTTTTTTATCCACAAAACTGCAAGAGTTCATTTTTCAGTGACTGTGAAAATAATGTCATATGATGTCAGGTGAAAGTGGGTTAAATATAATAGTTTTATTCTGAATACAGTTGTGAAAAATGTGTATGAATGTGCCACTCATACTCTCACACACATCGGCACACTGTGTCCTGGTTTTTCCTGCAGGAACTCTCGGTGACCTGGAACACACTGAGAACCAGATTCTATATAGAAACACTGCTGATCCAGCAGCAGAACACACAGACTATACCTGTGAGTGTGTGTCTATATACAACATGCTGAACGTTACAACAACACACAACCTGATAAAAACAGTCCTCAGCTGCATGAAAAAAATATTTTCTCTTCATATAAAAGAGACTTTCACAGACGTAAACTCATTCCCAGGGAAGCTTTACGCTCTAATCAGATGTTTAGAGAAAAATATGACACCGAAAAAAACCACACAAAACCGACTTCAGCGACACTCGGAGGAGTCTCATTCTGACAATTTGCGGTGTGACAGGTGCCTCAGCCCAAATAATCTAGCCTCGACTCGACTCCATGAAGGTTTTCATTGCATCTGCAGCATCGTCTCTCTCACTCCTCTGACAGTCTGTGGTTTTACATGCTTGTGTTTTTAAAACGGCTCAGATTCAGTTTAGTAGCTAAAGACCTCACGTGGATTTAACAAAGTGTTGCTCTCAGTTTTAGTGGTTTTCAAAATGCTTCTTCGTCAAATTGCTGTTATTTTTAATTTGTCTTTAAAAGCTTTAAACCTAAAGTTGTGTGTAATTTCTATTTTAATATCATTCATTTTAAATGCAGGAAATAGAGTTCACTTGTATTCTATAAGATAAACAGTTTTGCCATTTTGAACTTCCATACATGAATTATATGTACATATAAAATAAAAACACATATATTGATATATGAGTCCCGCCCATACAAATATGTACATAATATATATCCATCTCAAGGTCTGTCAATACATGATATTATATATATGATACTAATATTTTATACAGGGTCCAAATGTCTGAGATATACATATTTAAAATTAATAAGAAATGAATAATAAGTAATAAATGTTTTTATTAACTTACATATATAAATTAAATATTTATTGTTAACATATATCCTCGCAACATGTTTTACCTCGTAAAAATGAATCATATAGTTTTAATTACATTCATATACAACTTTTACAACGAGTATTTCACGTATGTTGTATCTTCATATATCCAGAGGATGTAAATGTGATAATAATATATCACCTCACATGTGACATATATGTCATATATTCAGTTTCTGTATGGAGAGGAACCAACACAATAAAATAAATGAACACGTTAGAAACACACCGAGGAAGCAGGAAGTGTTTGTTGTGTTGACAGAGGATGAAGGTCGAGGTTCCCATCATCCTCGTCAGTATCGCTCTCCGAACCTGAAACCTGTGTGAGTGTGTGTGTGTGTGTGTGTGGTGTTTTATCTCTGTTCATGTCAGCTTTAGCCAAGGTGACAGATTCTAACTTATCAAAGCAACACACACACACACACACTCACACTCACAGTTTGTTGTTATCATGTGTGTCATCTTGTTCCAATGAAGAGCTTCTTCTTTGCCTTATCATCCTCCATACACACGACGACAACTGAATGAGGAACACACACACACACACACACACACACACACAGGACAGGGGAAAGCTCCCCTCTCTCTTGTAGCAGCAGATTAGAGCTCTTTCTCTGCAGGTGTTCTGTGTTATCTCGTGCTACTTTCCTGCCTTTTTCTTGTTTTATTACAAACTGAAACATCCACCCGCCTCCCTCGGCTTCCACGCTTCCCGACTCTCTGCGGTGGGAATGAGTTTTTCCTCCTGATACCGGAGACAGACAGAGATCAAACCAGACACAACTGTCACCGACGAATTACAGGTTGTGAAGGGAGCCACCACACCACTAAGCCCCTTTTGAACTGGGAGATTCTCTCCAGAAGCTTCTTTCTGACTCTTCGCTTTGTTCATTACTTTAGAAAATATAACGTGGAGTTTTGAAGCCGGAGCGGGGATCGAGTCCAAAGCCCTTCAGAGTCGACACAGGAGCTAACCCCGACCCTGCTGCTGCTCGTGTCACTGAGACTTCATGTTCGTTCTTCAAACAACAGTTACACACTGTTTCTTTTCAGGTTCACATTCATTGTTATGTCTTAGTTTTACAGATTAAAGCTCCATATTTTCCGCTTTTATTTTGAAGTGTTGATCCATCAGAAGATATAAAAACCATCTCAGTGTAGTTTTACATCTCCTCTCTCAGGCTTCTCTCTGGAGCTCTAGTAACAACAGGTCGGTGAGCCAATCAGAAGAGAGGCTCAGAGCCTCCTCTCTTCTGATTGGCTGACTGTTTTCTGACTGATCCAATAAAAATATAGAGAAACCAAATCCTGCAAGGTTTGGATGGTGGGTCCAGGTGGGCGGGGCTTGGTGACTGCTTTGTTGTGACATCACAAAGTTCCAGAAGTCCTGACGGCTGGTTTTAAGGCTCAGTTTCTGAATACAGGCTGTGTGCATTTCTCTGTGGACTGAGGCTTTGATACTTTCACAGTATTAATATAGAAGCTAGACCTGATCTATAATCACACTACACTTGCTTCCTTCACCTCTCTGCCAGCCTGGGTGATGATTGGCCCGAAGTCACATGACCACATGCCCAAAACATCTTTGTAGCAGCCTCATTGGCTGGTGTGTATATTTTGTGTGTGGTGTGTTTGTGTGCTGACCCTGATGAAGACCAGAGGCTGAGAGTCGTTGCTCCAACAATAAGTAACGATGCTTTTATTCATATTTAAAGCACAAGATGTAAAATCTTAATCAGTGACTAAAACTAAAACTCGTTCATGGACCTCGACATGAAAATTTAATCTCAGCTTCATTTGGCTTCTTCCAAGATACAAGTAGTCACAGAACTGGGCGCTGTTCAGGTGCAATGCATGATGGTAGTTGGTGAGGAAAGTCAAGATGTGTTGGACACAGCTACCTGGTGATGTCATTTCCTGTCACATGGTGTGTTTCAGCTGTTTTCTGTTGATTTCAGGATTATCTGCTGAGTCACATGTACAGCAACGCAGCCAGAGACGACCTGTGGAGCAAACTGTCTCAGGTAACTATTACCCTCCCCCTTCCTCCTCCTCCTCCTCCCGCCTCTCACCCTGCGGTGTTGCTGCCTTGCTCCACAGCGGGGATTGAAACCTGTAACTCCTCCTCGTCTGGCTCTGCAGGGAGCAAACAGCCAGACTGACTGAGGCTGTTAATTATTTAACGAAGCTGTCTCTAATGAAGACCGGAGAGACGCCCGCGAAGACTCGGCTTGATGAGACACAGACGGTGAAAGTCTTGTTGCCGTGGTAACGCGACTGACAGGTGGAGGCGAGGCTTGTTTGCCTGTTTGTCCTACACACAGGAAGCTTCCTCTTCAATTAGATTCATCTTCGTTACTGAGACTGATCTGTAATTAGCCTCCAGCTAATCAGATTTTTAATTACCTGAAGTCGGTAATCGTCCTCTAATCAACTGATTTTGGCCTAAATATCAATGAAGCTTCTACAAGGTTATTGATGAGTTATTAGGATTGATAATGAGCTCATTAGTACTGTAAATAATCACTGATTAATTAGTGTAAATTGGTCGTTATTGATTATTGATTACTCATATTTCGTGTGTCATGTGCAGGCCATGCGTTCAGAGGGGCGGGACATCAACATTGGAGAGATGATGGACAGGTGGACTCTACAAATGGGCTACCCTGTCGTCACCATCAGCAAGAACCAATCAGAGCAGCTCCCTACTCATTACATCACTGTCAGCCAGGAGCACTTCCTGTACGCACAGGAAGTCAGGAGCAACAACAGGTTAGTATCAAACTGATGAAGATGTTTCCTGGAGTTGTTCCTGTTTTGTATATTTGTATCTGTTTTGTTAAATTGAGCCGGTGGATTCAGGATGTAACTGGAGACAGAAGGCCGGGTCCCAGCTCTTCCTCCTCCTCCTCCTCCTCCTCCTCCTCCTTCTTCTTCTTCTTCTTCTTCCGCTCAGGAATCAGAGCTTTAGTGAAGTTTATAGGAATATGAAGCCGTGCTGTCAGAGGACGACCCCTGACCCTTTGGTTTGCTGCAGCCCTCAGGACAAACTTAACATTTTGGCCCCCGCTGATCGTCAGGCTTGATGAACACTTCCTCTGAACATCGCAGCCTCCTGGGACGAGAGCCGGACTTCGGTCCGTTAGTTTTGTTTCGTCGTCAGTTCTTCGCAGCTGAGAGGATCCTCCTGGAGACTCTTTGTCTCACGCCTCACTGAGCTTTAAGTTTGTCCTCTCAGTGATCGCGCTGAAGAAGCACTTCTCCGGCGTTTCTTCACATTCTTTACCACCTTTACATCATTTATATTTCATTTATATTTGATTCGCACAATGTTTTATTCACATGCTTCACAACCTCTGGAGTTTATTCTCTTCGCTGTTTTATCGACCCACTTTTTCCTCCATCAATATTTCATCACCTTCTTTCCTTTTTTTTTCTTTCTTTTTTTTTATTTTTACCTGTTGTTCACTTCTTATCTTTCCTCCTTTCTTTCTGTCTGTCATGTTTTTCTACTGTAACTGACATTTACATTCAGTCTGACCTACTCAGCTCCTCACCAAAAGTTTCTTTACCTGTTTTGTTTTTGTCTTCCTCTCTTCGTCTCTTCTTCTTTCATCTTTCTGTGTTTCGCTTGAGCTCCTCTGCGCACAGTCGCTCCCGAGGTCTTGTCAGCTGATGAACTGAAGCTGTTTGTTGTAGGTGAAGTCGAACGCTTCTTTCTTTTTTTTTTTTTTTGCTCTTGTTTTGGTCCCACGGGGCTGCGTTCAGACACGCTCGCTGGTCCCGAGGCGTTCGCCAAAAAACAAAAAACTGTTGTGCTTTTAGCAGAAACCGCCGTCACGGCTGAGCGGCAGCGGCAGCGAATTGAATCAGAGGCAGACGCTGATGTTTGATCCCATGGAGCTGCGTTCAGAAGCACAGCAGTGTCCCAGTGTTACACGCTGTTGACTTAAACTACTGGAAAACACAGGATTCTTAGAAATACACGGAAATATACAGGAATAAACTGAAATACCAGTGAACAACCAGTTCTATCTGAGGCGTGTCGACACTTCAGCTGTTGTTGTCGGCCGACGTGCGAGCGGCTCAGTCCGAAATCCTTGAATAAGTGGTTGAATGACTCACAGCTACGTGCCTCTCTGCAGGAAAAATACAACGTCCTTCAGCCTCTATGGTTTTGTTGTGAAGGACGTTGTTGCTTTTTGTCAAGCAGTTACTGCACCGGCTGTAGATACTGTGCGTCCAAGGCTTTTGATACTGTCGAGTATAAACATACAACTACTGCTCTCAGACAGAGAGGGAGGTACGGAAGCCTTGAGGGACGAGTGAGAAACGTCAATGAATATAACAGGATCAAAAACCCCCCGGCCCTTTATACGGTCTAATCTGACGTCCTGTAGCTTCTCTAGCTGAAACATTTTGCCGGAGAAACAGAGGAAAGACTTGACAGTAACAAGTCTTGTGTATACATAAACACTTGTTTTCTATCTGAGCAGTGTTTACTCTTACGCTGATGACAACATGTTGTACATCAGGTTACAGTCTACCTTTAACAACCTCCAGACGTCTTTTAATAAAACAAAGTCCTCATCCCCAGCTGATGTTGACTGTCGTGACATCTGAGGTCATTTATCTGACTTGACGCAGCGCCCCCTCTGGTGACCCACACATACAAAATATGAGTTCAACCTTAAATTTAAAGCTTGTTGTAACCTACAGAATGTTCGAAATGTTTGATGTTCTCGATCTAACGGATACGGTCCAGCATTGTTAGTTGAAGACAGAACCCTCCGCACTACCTAATTATAGATAGAGATATCCTGTTTGCTCAAACTGCTGCTGCCACGTAAACATCTGGACTCTTCACCAGATGTGCCGTTTGTTTGAGTCATTACTGCAGTTAGCTGCTGCGCTCATCTAAGGAGCTAATAACCATGACAACAGATCAGAGAGGAGGTTTCGTTTTAACTGGGGGAGGACTGGTTTCCAGTAGCATGCACGTCAGAGATCTTGACCTCAGTGCGACTTCCTGAAGCTTAAACTCACTGCCAAACTATTCCTGAGAGCCAATCAACTGTCTCTAAGTTTGTGACAGCCAATCACTTGTTAGTAGGTGCCTGACAAAGAGTCACAACTCTCTCAAAGAAAAAGTTGGAAAAGAAGCTTTTTACTCAAATAATAAGGAACTTTTCTAACTTGTTGTTGACTTTACAGTGTTAAGGTGACATTTTAAAGAACATAGCTTATTTATTTTTCTGTCAGACATTTTACATTCATCTCCTCTTCCACATCCCCGGCTGTTTGAGACCTTTCAAATTTGTGTCTTTTATTTTCCCACCATCAAACAGCCGACACAGCGAGGGGAAGACACGCTTTTTAAAGAACTGAGCCGACACAGAGCGAGACAAGGAGAAACCAGAGGACGGCGCGAGCTAACGATAAGGTCGAGCTAATGATACTGAAAATAAATCAAACAGGATCTCAGTCTGAAACACGGCTCGTCTCTGTGATAGCGGAACAGATGCTCCGTCAGCTGACAGGTAAACAGAGACGTGATTGGAGGAAGAGCGGCTTCCTGTTTGATTTAATGAGCTTTAAAGCTAAACGGGACAGTGATAAATTATTGATGACTCCACCTGGGAACAGTTGAAAGGAAGTAAAGTTTATTTATATACGGCTTCACCTTTCTGCAGCAGATCACAGAAATCAAAAATAGAATAATAATTAAATACGTAACAAATATAAATAAAACAGATACAAACATAATAAGAGAAGAAAAAATAAATGAATAAAATAAGAAAAAAACACATGAAACATATAATAATATATATTAATTCATTCAGTGTCACTTACACTTCCAATCATATCATTATCTCATGATTAAACTTTTATATCACAGAAAAAAGACCATTCAGAACTTGCTTTAGAATTTCTTCAGTATGACAGTGAAAGGCGTCTGTACATACGGCACATGTGAACACTGCAAACAGGAAGTCATGATGGATCATTTGGCATATTTTTTAATGTTGCTTGGTTCTGAAATAGACCTGTATGTTAGTGTTATTATTAGTAGCATGTTTCCTTGTGTTAGATCAGAGGAAACATCTTCAACTTCCTCCATTTTCACACAGACGCCCACATTTACATCGAGCTGGTAAAAAACTAAAAAAGTTTAAATACAAAGATGGGATTTAAATCATAGAAGGACCAGAGAGTTCAGAGGAAACCAGTCAGTGATTAGTGGCTGTGATTATTAGTGCGGTGGGAGGGAGAGTTACTCAGGTAGCTGCTGCTGTCAGGAGGAAAATCACAGACCAGAGCAGCTGATATTAAAATCAAACCGTCTCCCAAAAGAGAAGCGGAGCGTCGAGCGCCGATCGTCATTCTCCACCCTGCGTGTCTGTGGGGTCCGGTCATCACCTGGCTCTTCTCAGGGATTCTGATCGTAGGTCGGGGTGGGGGGT
>NW_019174393.1:225559-349360 GCF_002260705.1 Seriola dumerili | reverse complement strand
GTGTGTGTGTGTGTGTGTGTGTGTGTGTGTTTTGGCTGGTTTCTGCCTTTGATGAATTAACCATCAACTCTGAGCACACACACACACACACACACACATACACACACACACACACACACACACACACACACTGTTTTCTAAAATAAACAGTCTTCAGTCTGATCAAATATTAATAAACACATTCTGCTGTCCATGCTGCCTACTGTGTGTGTGTGTGTGTGTGTGTGTTGTGTGTGTGTGTGTGTGTGTGTGTGTGTGTGTGTGTGTGTGTGTGTGTGTGTGTAATTGAGTTCTCCTCCTGTCAATCACATTTGATATAAATATCAGGTTAAATATTTGGTTGCTAGGCAGTGGTATCGATCCAAGGTTACCCGCGGCGACAGATGGCTGTTATGGGGTTTGGTAAATGGCTCTTTCTGTGGCTGATTGTATTACAATGACCCTGACACACACACACACACACTGATTGATTGCAGTGTGTGAAGCTGATTGTTTGGTGTCTGTAATTAAAATCCACTTTAATTAGAATATGAATCAATTTCATCAGAATGGGTCTAATTAAAAACAGAGTCTCTGAAGGTTTTTATTGGAGCTAAAGAGAAGGTCTCGTTTTAAAGGCTCTTTTATTAGTGTCATTAGTGCTCACATACAGGAAGTGTTATAAAGCTGCTGCAGGGTGTGTGTGTGTGTGTGTGTGTGTGTGTGTGTGTGTGTGTGTGTATGTGTGTGAGGACCTTCTCTCTCTCCACACAGTGTTATTTACATGAAAATACACATGAGTCACGTGACTGAACAGATCAGGTGAAACACTGATCTGTCCGCACGATCTTTAAAGACACACACACACACACACACTGGGAATGACACTATATGCCTCAGAGTGAACACACAGAAGAAGAGAAGGCTGTTAATGCTGTTACATGTCTTCACTGAGACAATGAGGCTTTCGGAAACACTGGGCTTCTCTGGCTGTTGTTTGCATATTGAATTGATTTCTCAAAGCCTCATTTAACCACGTTGTGCAGCAAAGCCTCCAGGGAAAATAATTTAGAGAGGCCTGATACGGTGGTGAAGTGAAACTGTACTGAAGTATGGATTTTAGATACTTGTACTTTAAGTATTTTCTTTTCATATGACTTTATCCTTCTTCTTCTTCACTTCATTTAACTGACAGTTTTAGTCTCTTGTTACTTTACAAATCAACATTTTTGCTTATAAAGCTTCTAAATGAGACGACCCAGCAGTTTGTACATGAAGTTTTTTATTTTCTCCACGTTAGGTTTGATGTTGTGATCAAATTGTAGTTATTCACAAAGGGGAAATTAAATCACCAATTTGTGAGTGTTTTTGTGATGAGACCGATTTAAAAACCCCCAAAAAATGAGAACGTTTCATAGAGACACGTCAGAGTTTCCACATTAAAGCTGTAGTGTGATTATAGATCAGGTCTAGCTTCTATATTAATACTGTGAAAGTATCAAAGCCTCAGTCCACAGAGAAATGCACACAGCCTGTATTCAGAAACTGAGCCTTAAAACCAGCCGTCAGGACTTCTGGAACTTTGTGATGTCACAACAAAGCAGTCACCAAGCCCCGCCCACCTGGACCCACCATCCAAACCTTGCAGGATTTGGTTTCTCAGAGAAGCTCAGAGCCTCCTCTTCTCTGATTGGCTGTTCCCATTGTGTGTTTGGGTTTTCTGGGGACATTTTTTTTCCCTCTCACGTCCTTCAGTCTGTCTCGCTGTGATTCAAAGACCATTTAACTCCCAAATGTCAGCCTCTCAAAACCCTAGAAAAAACAGCCTTGTTTAAGCTTGGCGGCGATGCCATTTAAAGATAATCTAATTGGTTTTTAAAAGTCTTTATGAGCCCGACAGGTTGAAGGATTCACTCGAGCGGTAAAAGGAGCGTTTATGTGTCTTTGAGCTCGTCTGAAAATGTGAAAATCACCACACGGAGTTTCGGCTGGACATCACATTTAACCTCTCTCGCTCTCCGAGAGAGACAATAACCCTCAGCCACTTCACTTGACTGATGTTTGCTGACTGCTGCAGCTATTACACTCTCTCTCTCCCTCTCTCTCTCTCTCGCTCTCTCTCTCTCCGTGGCACGGCGAGTGTCGCTCGCTCCATTTCCACCTGACTGATGTGGAGTGATCATCGCTGACCATCACTCTCTCTCTCCCTCTCTCTCTCTCTCTCTCTAATGTCTCTCTGTCTGATAACTCAGGCAATAAAACCCAATCCAATTTCACTGACCATTACTGACATCACTCTCCCTCTCTGTAGTTTACAGTGGCAGGTCCCATTGACGGTCGCCGTGGGAAACACATCCGCTGTTTGTTTGGAGAGCCTCATCTGGATCAACAACAAGACAGGTACGGTCCTTCAGATGAGGCTGCTGTGTATCAGTTATTGAACATCTATCTCCCTGATCGCCGTGATCAGGATTTAATTATCCCGTTTCCTTCAGATAACAAGCTGCTGTCTCGGGATTATTTTTTGTTACGTTACCAGAGAAAACTTCCTCTCCATCGCAAATTAATCATCTCATTATCTGGAGATGTGTGATTCGTAGTTAATGGAGTAAAAAATTGAAGCTCGCAGGTGTATTCCTCAGAGGAAACGCTCCACTCGGAGTTTTCCATTTTCCGGTGTTGAGAGGTTTGTCAGCACTGGGAATAAACCTCATTCCTGTTCTTGTTTTTGAAGACTGCAGCTCTCTCCCACTCTCTATAAATATATAAATAAAGCTCTTCTGATCCCTTTTGGAGGGATAAAACTCTCTTTTTCTTTTTTGTTTGTTTTGTCTGTTTTTGAGTAATATGTTTTTTTTTTGTTTTTTTTTTTAAATAAAACACTATCTTGTGCTGTTATTGGAAAATAACCCTTGTTCTGCTGAGGATTTTGGAGAGTAATGGCCTGTCTGTCTGTTTCTGGTGAATAAAACATTCTTCTTATTATGAATAGTAAAACTCATTCTGCTTCTGTTTTTGGAGAAGAAAAAAAAAAGCCAATTCCAGTTTTGTTTACGGATATTAAAACCCGTTTTGGTTCTGTTTTTGAGGAATAAAGCTGGATTTCGAAGCTCATTCTGCATCTAGTTTTTCTGAATAAATCTCTCGCTTTTTCAATTCTTGGCGAGTAGAGGTCATTCTGCTGCTGTTTCTGGAAAATAAAGCTTTCTCTCTCTCTCTCTTTCCATTTTTGGAAGATGGCGCTCATGCGTTCGTCTTTTCTTGGAGAATAAAAATCCCTCTTTCAGTACATGAAGGGTATAATTAAGAGAACTAGTAGGGGTTCTGGTACCACTTCACCTTCTTCTGAGGTACACGGAGAAGGGAGGGAGCCTTGAAGTTCGACACTTCGAGACAGTTTAATTTCAAGCAGTGGAGAGGAAGTTTAGGAAGTGGGCCAGACTTGGGTCAGAAGTTATTTCCCTTCTGTTCCTCACCTGGCTGTTCTACTAAAGCTTACAGCCCAGTTTTTCTTTTGTTTTTTTTTTTTCTGTGAGGAGGATTTTGCAGTTTATGTTTAGTTGTTTTAATTTTTACATCCTCTGCTGCCTTCTCGGGTTTTTATTTACAGTTTTATTTAGTTCTGTGGGGTGAAAGGTGCCGCTGGTTCCATTTTCTCACCTGCTTTACTTATTCATCTTAGACTACAAGTGTCTTTTCCGTGAGCTGTACAGTCGACTGGCTTCAGCTTCACAGATCCTGAGACTGAAAGAGGCGCTTGAACTTAGGAAACTGCGAAATCCTGGAAAACAGTACGTCCTCAGTGATGATGTAATGCTGCACTAACGACACATTCACGTCACATCGGACGGATGGTGAAGATGGGACAGGTTCCCATGTTTGATGGCCAATCATTGCCTTCACTTGGTCTCCCTGTTGCTCACATTAGTATTTATTTGACTTTTACATCTGTAGATCAGGGCAAGTTCAATATACAGTATATTTAGATTTCATAAAGTTACCCTGAATTATTGTGATTCTGATTTGTCTCTTGACTTTAAAAACATTTCCAAGTTGAAAACTTGTAACTACATTAACTTCTGTATGACATGAATGAAGCATAATGGGTGTAAATAAAAATAACACTTTAGATTGACCCCTCACTGTTTGTCTGTTTCACTTCAGGTTCCGGTTTTTTAAAGAATACACATCACATTAAGTAATGACTTTAAAATATCGCCAAGAACTCAGCAGGACAGCGTGGTATCGTCTGCATATGTGATGACCTTCAGTGGATATCACGGCGTTTCTTTTACCTCTTCTGTTGAACCACAGTTGATTAACTGACAGACTCGTGGATCTGTTTTGTTTGTTTTCTCAGAGACCCACAGGGTTGGTCAGATGGGCGACAACACCTGGTTACTGGGCAACATTAACCAGACGGGCTACTTCCGCGTGAACTACGACCTCCAGAACTGGAAACTGCTGATTCAACAACTCCACACCAACCCCCAAGTATGACCGTTTATCTGGCCGTCTCTCTGTCTGTTTAACTCTGTTTTCATTTTTGACTAAGTCTCTCTCTCTCTCTCTCTCTCTCTCTCTCTCTCTCTCTTTCTTTTAGATCATCTCGGTCGGAAACAGGGCGGGACTTATCGATGATGCATTCAACTTGGCCAGGTGAGTTTTCTCTTGACCATTTGCAGTTGGGCTTTAGATCACCATCACACACACACACACATTGTTGGGTCTCTGAAAATAATTTTATAAACAGAAGGTCTAGACCTGCTCTGTTTGGAAAGTGCCTTGAGATAAATTATGTTGTGAATTGGTGCTAGACAAATAAAAATTGACTTGACTTGAGGTACAGTTCGTTAAAACACTGATTGGTTCATGTGTCACTCAGCCTGTAAAGCGTCTGAGTGCAGCAGTGTGTCTGTCCGTGTGTGTTTGTTTCATATTGTTTCCCAACGAGGAGTCTGTGTTTGTTGAACAGGGCCGATGCAGCGTCTGCCTCCCTCTGATATGTTTGTTTCCATGGACTGAGATTTTTATTTTTTTTTTAAATGGACGGGTACACTTCAGAGTTGTTATCATCTATTTAGCAGAGTCAATGAGATGGTGCTGTGCTGCTGGGCATGTAGTTCCACAGCTGTACATACAAAGGTTTATACGCCGTCTGTGAATTCAGTTAAGACCTATGGATTTTTCATACACAAATTTACATTCAGACACGAGGCCTCGGGATGGAGCTTTGCCAGCAGTGGATTCCTCCACCATCCACAGCCTCGATGATAAGTGCAGCTCAGTGGCTCAGGGATTACCACTGTCGCCTTGAGGCAGAAGGTTTTCCTCAGTCCTGTTTCTCTCTGCGTGAAGTTGCCATGTTCTACTTTACATTATCTTCCTCAGCTCCATACCAATAGATTTGATGAGCCTCCAGCAGCTTTCCAGTAAAACTTTTAGAGTGTGATTGAGTCTTTGGTTGTCTTGTAGAGGCACTTCAGACCTCAAAACTCTTGAGGGATTGTGAACTGGTAAATCTATGTATGTTAATTAGATGTATTTCACAGCGAAGTTCTTGGAAGCTTTCCTTGTAATTTCCAAGAAATGAGTTGGTGTTTAACAAGGACTGTACATTTGTTGGTTTGGTACTAAAAATAAACGACACTGTTTGTGTTGTATTGCCCATGTCTGGATTAGTTGGAAGTTAGGGGCGGAGTCAGGCACCGCCAAGATGGCGACGGCGCAGCAGCTCACTCTGAGCTTCAAAACCGCTCTTCAAAAAACCTGCGGGTGGCGTCACAGAGGCTACGTCCATCTTTATTTACAAACTATGAGAGTCTCTTAGAAAGGCGAATAAAACTTCTTAATTCTAAAGTAGATAGAAAATGTTCCACTGAGTCACTTTATTTTACAGGTTCAGTCTGTGGAAATGAGGTAGAAATACGTTTGTAAGTAGAACCACTGAGTCGGTGAAATTTAATAGCTTCAAACACCACCAGCTTTCCAATCCATCATCAGTGTAATTTGCATAATTTTAAAAGTTCTTATTTATTTTGTCAGTAAAGTTTTGCACAAGTTGTAAATAGGACATTTAGTTCCAGAGTCTGGTTTTTCTGGTTCGACGGGTCCTGGGACTATTTGGTCGAAAAACAGTTAAGTGTGTTATTTTATTTTTGCAATTCAGAAAAACTTGCAGAAGCAGAACATGTTGTTGCTTTCACTCCTACAGAACGACGGCACTTAAACATGCACACGAGCTAAACTGAAAGCGAGTCACAAACATATTTGAATAAGAAATACCAGAATTTCCCTTTAAGCAACATCCTGTCCTCAGGGGTGTCTTTGGTCATCGTGTGGCCGCAGATCAGTGATCACATCTGGGTCTGTCACACACCGTCCAGCTGCCGTACTCAGCGTCAGCGTCAGCCGCCGACGTAAGAACGCTGAAGAGAAATTCAGAAAGAGCCAGAGACGGAAACTCCGTGATGAATGAGGGATCAGTGAGGCTGCAGCCACACAGAGGAGCGAGTCGTTCCTCATGATGATGTTTTCAGCCTGGAGCTTTTTGAGCACTGTGACCAAAATCTACTCTGACACCAGCCCTATAACTCAATCTACCCCCCCTCTTTCTTTTTGCTGTATCTCTCTCTCTCTCTCTCTCCGCCATCTGTCCTCTGTCATGTTGAACGACCCACAGCGAGAGACAACTGCGCTGCCATCCTCCTTTTGAGAGTGTGTGCTGATGAGTTAGGAGCTCAGTAGGAGGTTTCCAGCTACTACCGACCCATTAATAGTCACAGTGACAGCGGAACAGGAGACACTTACTTCAGCCCACATCAGTCGCTGTGGCAACGGCGAACATCACCACACTGCGTTACAAGAAAACATCGTGGTGGTTTTTTCTCGTCCTCGCGGTGGTTCAAAGACACTTTACTGGAAAGACTTTCTACCAGAGAAACAGTGTGTGTTGATGGTGTGTGGGTCGTTGGAGCGACCTGATTAATGAGACACTGTTTCTGTAGAGAGACGGGGTTGTTTAACGCTGCTCTGTTGCTCTGTGTCGGGCTGCAGCAGAAATCTCAGCAACAGATAACTCAAAACCTGGACACATAAAATCCTCCACATGGACGGATAATGTTTGTGGAAATTTGGGTGAAGTGAACCTTTAAATACAAAGTTAATGTTCCTCAGCAGGAAACCCGGGAGGCTTCTAGTTGTAGTCACATTAGAGCTGATGTGAGGACGCGTCCTGTCACCTGCTGTAACCTCCATCTCGACAGTGAGCAGAGTGACGACGGGCAGGTGATCCTTAGTACCAGGGTCATTTCTGTCAGTTGTGATAAAAAACACTGAACTCAACTCACGTGGCTCAAGAAGTTACCATAGTTACCAGCGTCACTAACAAGGAGTTTATTGGTAAAGAAACCTGAGCAGTCAGATGATCAGAAAGTCAAGCGCACCTGAAATGTGGGTAATCTCCCCTCATTGATGAGGAAACACATGTTTACTCCGGCGTTGTGGTGCTCGAGTCCAGGACTCAGACCTGAGTCCGTCATGACTCGACGTGAGCACTGAAGACTCGGACTCGGACTCGGACTCGGACTCCAGCGTTGACTGCAATTCGTACTTGGAAGTTGGAGATGAGGACTTGTTGACAGTTGTTGTCATTTGTGTTGAGAGTCACCTGACCTGGTGAACTGTGAACGATGTTTTCAACGGACAGTTTAGGAAATTATTTTACCGTTAACTAACCTGGAGGTTTGTTTCCAACCCGCCATCATAAGTTCCCATGATCCTCTTGTCATCTGACTACAGCTGTGGCCGCATCCTTCAAAGCTGTGCACGCCGTTACCGTGGTTCCTGTTGCCAACACGTAACACTTGAGGTGTCGAGGCCCTCGGTTTTAAGCTGAAACCCACTACGTACGTTAACAGTGTAATCCTCTGTCGGCCATTGTTTGCCGCCATGTTATTGTGTGTTTAGCTCAGTTTAGCTCCCAGAGCGCAGACAAGAGGAAAAGCTGCGAGTCGGTGACAAAACACACTGCAGACGCCTTGTTCACAGAGACGCCGTGTCAGCATTTTTTCTGATCACCGCTCATTGATTTCATTACACTTTGAAAGATCTTTAATCTCAGAATTCATTTCAGTTGTGCTGATTCTTCTTCTGTTTACAGTTCGAGCAATCCACACAGCACTGAACACTGATGGGTGGCAGCAGTGTGTGTGTGTGTGTGTGTGTGTGTGTGTGTGTGTGTGTGTGTGTGTGTGTGTGTGAAGCTAGTTTAACAGTAATAAATGGCCGTGTCTCTCCGAGTGTGCACTTAAACAGTGATGGATGTCGCCTCTTTTTCTCTGTGCGTGTGTGTGTGTGTGTGTGTGTGTGTGTGTGACCGCAGCAGTCCCTCGTTAGCTCTCCACTGAGCCTCGCTAATAGCTAATGGACAAACAATTAACTGGCCCTTAACGATGTTAACGAGTTAATGAGCTCAGTTTAAAGGCTGCAGTGTTCATTACAAACTCAGTGTGAAAGTTAAACAGATAAAACAACAGACTGATAGTTCAGCTGTTCTCAGGCCTGGGTGTAGAGTTAGTCCTGAGTTTGGGTTCATCCGATGGTTGAAGTGAATGTTGTGACTGATATATACAGTACGGATAAGTGGCTGTTTGAACCGTGATAATATGTGACTTCTCTGCATTAAATGATCTATAAACAGCTAGAACTACTGCGTGTTGTTTAAGCCATTTTCAAGTCTAGAGAAATCTGTGACTTTAATCACAGTAACAGTCTGTTTCATTAGGTCGCCTGTCATGTTCCCTTTGTGCAGGTGTCAGCGTTGTGTGTGTCTGCCAGAAGCATCAAAATCTACTTTTTATTCAGTTAAAAGCCACATTTTTATGACACCCTGTTAGGTCTCGGTTGTTTTTTAAGTTTACATTTCAGTTATCGGACGTCTGGATCTTAATCTATCAGAGAAACAAGCTGAACAAATGTCAGCGGGAAACCTTACAGGCAAACGTTAGCGGCTCTCAGACCCTCCATGACTAAAAACACAGATTTTTAACGTGAAACTGTTTTATTCAGTGTTTTAATCACCTGGTCTGTTTGTTTCGGAGAGGAGGAAATTTGTAAAAAAAAAAAAACCTCCTGAATTACCGACAATGAAGGAATCCTAACAAGGAGAAGTTGACAGCAGTGCAGGTGAAAACAAGAACTCCCATGATCCCACGCTACAACATCTGTTTTTGTCGTTGTTTTGATTGAGAGACAATTGGCTGCAGAAGTTACACACTGTGTGTTTTCTTGCTGAAGCTTGTTTTAATGACATTTTTGCCGCTTTTATTAGAAAGAAGACAAAAGAGAGAAACAGAAAACAAGGGAACACAAATAAACATCCTCAAAATATCGTGTACATCAGGTGTAAAGTTTGTGAGTACAGAGACGGAAAGAAATGAAAGGCTGACGGAGAGAGAGAGAGAGAGCGAGCTCAACATAAGTAGACAGAGGAAATACAGCTGCTGTTTTGACAGTTGCTCTGACGACTGATCACATGTGAGCGGTTCGACTGAAGTTGTGGCGTTGATGCTACGAGCTGCAGCGGCTGGACGGGTGATGGATGAGCAGGTGATGGATGATGTTTGGGAAAACATTTTTGATGGACCAAAAATAAAAAATAAAAAAATGAGCAAAAAGATGAATGGCTGGATGCTGTTGCCATGGTGATCACAGTGTCTCTCTCTCTCTCCCCTCCTCTCTCTTGCCTTCGTGTTCAGCCTCATCCGTCGTCGGGAGAGCTGTAAACAGGAAGTCTCTGCAGGCTGGATGGATTATGGTAATGTCCCAGAGGCCAGGTGCATGATAGGACTGGAGATGACTGTGTGGAGGTTGGTCGGGCTGGATATGAGGCAGATTATGGAAATATGATGGTCTGGAATTTAGAGTTCCTCTGCTGGCTGCTTAAAGACTTACAGAGTCTTATCTCACATATATTAACTTTCTGTGGAGGTCTGTCTCCCTGTCGACCCGTCTGTCTGTCTCTGTGAGTTAAAACCGTCTCATCAAAGAAGTCGAGTCGTACAGTTGGATCCAGGTGTATTTTAATGTTTCACTATTGGCTAAAAATAACACGACTAAAATCCGATCCTGTGTTTCTTCTACCTGATCCATTGAAGCTCCATATTTTCCTCTTTTATTTTGAAGTGTTGACCCATAAGAAGATATATTTATGGTTTTAAGAACCAAAAACCATCTCAGTGTAGTTTTACATCTCCTCTCTCCTGACGAAGTCCTGACGGCTGGTTTTAAGGCTCAGTTTCTGAATACAGGCTGTGTGCATTTCTCTGTGGACTGAGGCTTTGATACTTTCACAGTATTAATATAGAAGCTAGAGCTGATCTATAATCACACTACACATGGACACAGACCTTTACACTGGAGGAGCTTTAGGACAGCCTTCAGTGCAGCATCCCGCTGCCTAAACCAATGAAAAATGAGCAATATGAACAAATGAGACTGAGGCTGGAAAGTTTCGATCTCTAATAGTTAAACCAGCTGCTTATTTTCAGCCCGTGCTGAGCGTCGCTGTCGCCGGTTAAAATGACAAACTGCGGCGGCGCTTTGTCTCATCAGCTGTCGCTAATTAATGTTAATGCTGTCAGTGAGTTGACGACAGGTCTGAGTTAAACTCGGCTCTCTGTGCGCCGCTGCTAGCACCTGTCAGAAAGAGTTTGTGTGAAACTGTAAAACCACAAGTTTCTTTAGTCCCCGACAAATCCAACAGAGTGAGACGTCTTCTGTCTAGCACATCGTGGCACATCACTGTCGGGGGACGGCGTTCTTCCAACTGAACTTTCAATCATATCACATCAATAACTTATAAACTTTATATTCTTGAACGGCGACCTTCAGTATTCGGGTCAAGACGCTGATAGAGAGGAAGGGAACTCCAGGTGTGTCAGATTCACCTTTAATCAGCACTGAAGTAAATATAATAAAGTATCGGCTCGGACCAGGACTTGGCAGATACCCAGTATTAAAGGACTTGGATCAGGTTCAGGGGCCAAAAACATTTGACCGGGACGTCCATGAAAACAACATTAAATCCTCTCCCCTCCTGTCCGCATGTCCGCCGCTCACTTTGATTGACAGCTCTTGAGTAAAGGTCGGCGCTCGGCCTCAGTCGGCGTGAAGTCATAAATTTCCCTCGTCGGTCACTTCTGTCTCTGCTCGAACAAAACCAATAAAACTTACATCACCTCCCCGAGTTCACCGTCGGTCCTCGTCCGTCTCACCTCATTAATATTCATGAGCTGTGGGCGGAGCTGAAGGTCAGGAAGCAGCAGGTGAGTGCCCCACTCCCCCACCAAAAAAAAACATCATGAATGTTAATGAATGCAGAAAGGAAGCTCGTTAATATTCATGATGCTAAACAGCTCCAGTGGCATTTAGAGGCCAAATTTTTCTTAATGTGTTCATAAAATAGTTTATTCACACACACACACACACACACACACGCACACAATCCACAGAGGGTTTTTACATCTGAGGGTTAAAGATCAACTCCACATCAAGATCTGGTTTCAAATTGGATTCATGTCCCACAATGCACCTGTGTGTCTCCTGGACTCTGCTGTAATAAGTAGAGGAAGAGAAAAAGTGAAAGATCACAGAACGGACTCTGTGTAATGAGTTCAGTTCACTTGTGCTTCCTGATTTTAACTGAAGATTCAAACTGAATACACTCAGTGGAGGTACGGTGGCTGGGATGTGCCAAGTTTGATAAGCGTGTTACTTTTGACACGTTTCAGCTCGTAGAAATGTGACGGCAAATCCTGACGAGTCGTCGTGTGTCGACCACAGACTGGACATAAAGATGGACGTAGCCTCCGTCAGTGGAGAATGATGATATGAACCTGACTTCCTCTCTCTCTCTCTCTCTCTCTCTCTCTCTCAGGGCGGGGTACCTCCCCCAGGGCGTTCCCTTGCAGCTGATTGGCTATCTGCCCGAGGAGACGTCCTTCCTGCCGTGGCACGCTGCCAGCCGAGCGCTCTACCAGCTGGACAAACTGCTGGACCGCACAGAGGAATACAGCCTGTTCAGTGTAAAGAACCAATCAATCACTATCTCAATCAGTCAATCAATCAATCAGTCAGTCAGTCAGTAAACACTCAGACTCCCCATTAGAGTCTCTTTAGTGCTGACAGCTGTGAGTCTGTTAAATAATGCTTATGTGTGTGTGTGTGTGTGTGTGTGTGTGTGTGTGTGTGTGTGTGTGTGTGTGTGTGTGTCTACAGGACTACGTGTTGAGGCAGGTTGCGTCGCGGTACCATCAGATGGGTTGGCCGACAAATGGCCCCGGCAGCGAGGGCAACGTCCTGCAGGCGTCCTACCAGACTGAGTATGCTACACACACACACACTTACACACACACACACACACATACACACACACACACACACACACACACACACTCACACACACATCAGTCAATTCAGACACTTGTCTCTGAACTCATAACCTTTTTCTTTGAATGGTCTCAGACAGGAAGTCCAGAGCCTGGACATGGGTAACTGCTAGCATAGCACTAGATATTTAGCTCCAATGCTAATAGTTGCTACAATTACTTCTACACTTGCTCCAAAACCAAGATCAGTCGGTTTCTCATCAGAGAACTATCAGTTTCCTGTGTGATAAACAAAGCAGCGCTGTCCTGGACCTGCGGCGTCTCTGCACTGAGGGTAGAGACGTGAAACTGGTCGAGATGACAGACAGCGACGTCCCCTGAGGTTCGTCTTGTGTGTGTCTCTGCAGGGAGTTACAGAGGGAGCTCATCATGTTAGCTTGTAGCTTCGGGAACAAGCAGTGCCACCGTCAGGCTGTCGCCTACATCTCTGACTGGATCTCCAGCAACAAGAACAGGTACGCACACACACACACACACACACACACACACACACACACACACACACACACACACACACACACACTCTATCTGTACAAGTGTTTCATTTAACCCGGACGGAGTCTTCCTGTGTGTTCAGACAAAACGCAAACTGAATTTAAAAAGTGGCACAAATGCAAAGTCCATGAAAAGACGCCACTGGAGGCAAATTCACCCAAAAATAAACTTGATCTGGAGCTTTTTTTAATCTACTTCTTAAATGTAAAGAGTTTAGAGGAAAAAGCAGAGAGACACAGACACACACAAACACCCTGTCAGTGTTAGCTAACCTACAGCTAACGGTCTGTCGGCTGTTTGGGGCGAATAAACACAAACTTTTTCCAGCGCTGAAATTTGTGCGAATGAAAATTCATCATATAACAACAAAGTGTTGGAACCGGCATCGTAGAAAAACTAATAATAAAAGACGTAACGAGGCAAAGGTGTTTAGTTTTATGTCCTATGACTCTATCTAAAGATGGACGACATCACAGCTCCTAAAGGTGAAGCCAAAACATCTTGAACGCCACACGAAAAAATCAAAGTACATAAATGGTTTCTGTCGTTTTAGGTAGATTACCAACTGTTCATTTCTCTGACGAGTTTAGTTTTAATTCGTTATTTAGCGGTAAAACAGGAGTGTGACGTCATGCTTGACGAACAGGTGTATGGGCGGGACCTTGATACCACAGCCCCACCCCCTGATCACTACTGTGCAGACTCAGCTTGTTGTACAGTGGGAGGAAGTGGAGGCCGAGCGTCGACGTCCGGGGCCGAAAACTGCAGTTCCTCTAACGACCACTAGAGTCTGGCTCCAACAGTGAGTCAGTCCCCATAGACTCCCATGTTAAAACAAACATGTTTACAGCAGAAATAAACATGTTTACAGCCTGGTACAAAAACTGTTTTGGTCTCTAGAGCTGATTTCCTCCTTCATGACACCTGTTTATATAACTCACCTGTTTACGTTTTATTAAGGACTAAAGTTATGGAGGATTGAGGGCGTGGCCTCTTTGAGTGACAGATGGATGAGCATACGCATCAAAGTCTCGGCTACACACAGGCCCCTCCTCTTTGACCATATTTGTATTAGCTGGGAGTGAGAGGCGGAGTCAGATGCTGCCAAGATGGCGATGACGAAGCAGCTCACTCTGAGCTTCAGAAACCTGTGGGTGATGTCACCGAGGGCGACGTCCATCTTTACTTACAGCTCGAATGATGTCGTGCGGCTGCAGCTCGACCGCACGCACGACGAACGCCACGAAGTGTCTCGAGCTGAAGAGGAACAAACCTCGTCTGACAGAAGCGGCGTCCGTCCTCTCACATCCATCCCCTTGTGTCTCTCCGCCGTCCACTCTTCCTCTCTCCTCCTGTCGGCCTCTCTCTCTCCTCTCTCTCTCTCTCTCTTTCATGTGCTGCCGGCTGCTCCGCTCCCTCCGGGTTCTTAAAGAGATCCGCAAAATTAGATTTCAAACAGCAAGTTAAACAGAAACAGATGCTGGAGTTCTGTTCAGGACAGCGGGGAGATGGTGATAAGAGGCGAGCTTAAATTAAACAACACTGAATTAAACACTGTTTCAGACCCGGTCCAGCTGATTTCATGAATGGAGGAGGACGTTCCGAGAGTTCACCGCTCACAACAAAAACACTTCCTCCATTTCAGTCCTTCTCAAACCTTCGTTGTTTTCTTCAGAGCGAGCGACAGGGGAGACGCTCACACAACAACCATATGGCAGCGTTTTGGAGAAGCTGCATTTCTCCATCCTCACTACAAATGGCCTTTTTCTTTTCTTTTTTTTTTTTTGTTTGGGAAGCAAACCATTTTAAGTGATGGCAAAGAGCCAAATGAATCCATATTCAAGCAGGATTAATCTCCCCAGGGGGGATTTTTTTAATATTTCATGCTCTATTCAGTGATTTTAATCCGATCCTCAGAGCACATGTATGTGCTTTTTCCTCCTAGGTATTAATTACAAAGCTGCTTCTCGTTGTAGCGCTCGTGAGGAGAGACCTCATGTGACCCGGCCCAGCAGTTATCTGAATGTCATTCAGCACCTATGAAATCCTCTGTACATCAGCTCTTCTTCATGTGCGATAAAGGACTTAAAGTCAGACAGCAGATCGGTGTCACACCTGCACGTTTCCTGAGGGTGATAGAAACCACCTGCTGTAACGCCACGGGTCTGAAATCCCTTCCAGAACAATGAGTGTAATTACTGCGGAGAACAGCTAATATTTTAACACCTACCTCCCCCTGGAATATTAATCACGTCCCACCGGGGTTTTATTGTAAATGAACCTTCTAAATGAATCAGAAAAGATCAGTTTTCAAATTTGTATTAGTGCGGCTGCAGCCATGTCTGAATCAGTCTTGGGGGGGGGGGGGGGGGGGGGGCAACAATGAGCCTGCTGGAGTCTCCATTAACCATCTACTCTCTGTTCTTTGTGTTCAGTATTTCTGTGCTGGTATCACGTCTGGGCCCAGGTCTCCTGTGTCTGCAACATATAATCATAACAAACTGACAAAGGTCTTAAAGCTCCATCCAGTCTGAAGGTTTGGATGGTGGGTCCAGGTGGGCGGGGCTTGGCGACTGCTTTGTTGTGACATCACAAAGTTCCAGAAGTCCTGACGGCTGGTTTTAAGGCTCAGTGTCTGAATACAGGCTGTGTGCATTTCTCTGTGGACTGAGGCTTTGATACTTTCACAGTATTAATATAGAAGCTAGAGCTGATCTATAATCACACTACACATGGACACAGACCTTTACACTGGAGGAGCTTTAAAGCCACACCCCCACACACCTGCCTTGCTGCACTGGGAATGAACTTCCTGGGCTTTAAAAAGTTCTATACTTTGGACCCAAACTGAAACCCATTGAAAACCAGAACGAAGTGAATATTACTGTAAGTGACAGTGACAATGATCATTTTTCCTGACTTCTGTTTTCACCCTCCCCCCCACCCCCGCCAAGTCAAACACTCGTCTCTAGTTTCTTCAGACACACATTTTTCTCCTGCGATGGCGCCGACACACCATATGGTCAGAGCTTATAGAGAGTTGCTGGGATCCAGCTCGGCTCAGGCTCCCGGGGCGACTCTTGGTTACTAGGAACCTAAAGCCAGTTTGCACTGAGCGGAACCTGCTGGTGTGGGGAGTCCTCTATACGTGGCCTGACTGCGGAACAATTAAAGGACATACATCCACACACAAATCCATAAGCCTGTGTTTGCTGCAGGGTATTTACTCCCTCTCACTCCCCCTCTCCTCGCCGTGAGCGCTAAGCCACGGCGGCTGATGGTCGCCCGTCTTGTAATATAAGTTTGTCCAGCTGCTTTCAGGAGCTCGGGGGTGTGCTGCTCACAGGACAGCTGGTTCTCAGGATAGTGGCTGCAAAAGAAAAGAAGAAAAGTCAGTGTGGAGTGAAAGTGAAGGCTCTTCAGCAGCAGGTCTCACGTCTGGGATGATTTTGGATTTAGCAGTTTATGCGGCGGTCGCACGGCAGCATCTTCAGTCAGGGTTTAAACACCTGACCGAGCTCGTGTTGACTCCGTCACGAGCTTCAAATGTTCCATCGGCCCGACCGAGTGATTCTCAAAATTCAAAGTGACATTTAGACTGGCGGAGTCAGACAGACAGGCAGGAAGACATATGGACAGACAGACAGAGCAGATGGTGGAGAGACATGTTTACTGTCAGAGCGGGAGGCTGAGGAAGAATGAGAGGGAGGGAGAGATATTTCAGGAGGAAGAGAAGAGCTTCAGGACATAAAACATCCTCTACAGACTGTTAAAACACACACTGTCACACACACACACACACACACACTCAGAGTGAGTGTGTTAGTTAATGGGATCAGAGCCATCTGGAGGTTTCCAGAGACTCTCTTCCTCCATTTTATATTCTACAGAGAAAAACTCACATTATCACAGTAGTTTCTATTAGAAACAACTGCAGCGGCTGCAGAGGCAGGAGACAGGAGCCGCACGTTGTGTTTTACATGATGAATAATCTGGTGGAGGCTCATCGACGTCACGTTATCTGGATAAACACACTCACAGTCACAAACACACACACTCCAGAGCACAGTGTTTGGCAGCTGTCGTCTGAGAAGCACTTTAATGCCACAGTCAGCAGTAATGTGGAAGTTAGCCAGTGTGTGTGTGTGTGTGTGTGTGTGTGTGTGTGTGTGTGTGTGTGTGTGTGTGTGTGTGTGTGTTTTGAAGCTTGCTCTTAAGTGGAGCATCTCTAAAATGATTTCCCAGGTCGGTGAATGATGTAATTGTCCCTGCATCACTCACTCTGCACTCACACATTATAAATTCACACACACAGAAAATATACACACACACACACAGACACACACACACACACACACACACACACACATTCTCATATGGTGTGTGGTAATTCAGTATATAATATTCCTGCCAGCTGAGCTCACTGTATTGTGATGAAAGTTTTTAGTTTTGGTTTATTGACAATTTAGGTCAAACGCACACACACACACACACACACACACACACACACACACACACACACACACACACATTATAGTGTGGAGGAAATATTCACCTCTTTGCTTTACTGATGATTTAGGCCACCGACCAGCTGGGGTATGGAGTGTGTGTGTGTGTGTGTGTGTGTGTGTGTGTGTGTGTGTGTACCGTACTGTCAGTGTACAAAGCAGCCAACCGCAGATACAGTAGTTACCTGTAGTAACTCTACTTCCTGTTTGATACTGTACACTGCAGCTCCAGCGCCAACAGAGAGGAAGTGAGGGACAGTTTTTATGTCTCCATGACGACAGCTGTGGACAGAGGTTTGATGTTTCCTGGTTGTCAACATCTCAGGAACACCTCGAGGCACAAACATTCACCTGGACTCAAGGATGAACCCGTTAGAATTTGATGGTCAAAGGTCAAAGGTCACGGTCACTGTGACATCACAAAACATGTTTTTGCCATAACTCCGCAATTCACAGTGTGACCTCATTAATGGTCGTTGGAGAGTTCACGTTTTGTTCTCGGGTTCAATCCACACGTTGCAACCGTCCACACTTTTCGTTCCTTGTACCGGTCGTCATGGTAACGATCATCATCTTGTTGCATTACATGCAACAGAGGTATGACATCAGGTAGAACAGGAACAGGTAGAACAGGTGCTCGACTCTGCCGCCGTAACGTCCTGACGGCTTTGCGTCGTGTCTTCCGCAGGATTCCTCCCAACATCAGAGACATCGTTTACTGCACCGGCGTCAGTCTGATGGACGAGGACGTGTGGGAGTTCATCTGGATGAAGTTTCACTCGTCCAACGCCGTCTCAGAGAAGAAGATCCTGCTGGAGGCTCTGACCTGCTCCGACAACACCTTCCTCCTCAACAGGTACAGATGACGCTGCTGTGTCAGTCAGAAACCTTGTAACTATTGTTTCCCTTTGCAGCTCCACTAATCAATATCATTGATTAACATTAGTTAGAAATATCTCTGGACTTGTGAAGCGTTAACAGTCCCAGTCGTCCCTCTGAGAATCTAATAATGTGACTTCCTCCGACTGTCTCTGCAGATTCAAGAAGAAATTCATTTGCTTTTGTATTGATCTGTTGCTGTTTTAATGACATACAGGTGTAGACGAACACCTGTGCACTTTGTATGAACCAGGTGGATTAAAAAGTAGATCCACTAGGGGGCAGGTCAGTTTGGTCAACGCTGGAAAAGCTTCCTTAAAAAACATAGTGGACACTGTATTATTATTGTTTCAGCTGACGTCTGTAGGTGAGGAGGAAACTGAAGTCCATGTTCTCAGCTGGTAGAAAGATGGCGGGTGTTCAGCTGAGGGCAGAAGGATTCGTCTCTGTCAGGATGTTGTGAGGTCTCACAGCTGCCCTGCTTTCGATCGGTTGTCGGTGTTTTATGAAACACTGAAGCACGAATCAACTGCGCTATGTGCTGATTTTACGACCTTAGAGACGGGCCTCCGAGATATTCCTGAATAAAATGGTCTTTAACCAAATTACACAACGAGGCCGACCGGAGGCTGTTGCCCCCAACAGATGAACGTGGTAACGATCAGTTCTCCTCCACCGCGTCACACCACATTAAACAAAATGAGCAGATTCTCTTTTTATATAGTTTTTTTATCATTTATGAGAATAAAAGGAGAAAGTTAAAGCAGCAGTAATTGATTATTATTTGCCACTAGGGGGCGACACAAGCTGTAAACATAACGTTTGTGTGGCTAATGTGTTAGCTTAGTGTTTAGACATCCATACACAGAGCAACGTGATCGTCCAGCTGTTACCTCGTTATTCAATTCAATTCAGTAAACTTTATGTGGAGCAGACACACAAACGCACAATAAATGTTTTTTTATCTGCAGTAAGTTTCTGCAGGTAGACTACAGACTGGAATGAAAGGTGCACTGGCAATTTGCCCGAGGCCTTACATGTAGATAAATCTAGCCCAGTGTGTGTGTGTGTGTGTGTGTGTGTGTGTGTGTGTGTGTGTGTGTGTGTGTGTGTGTGTGTGTGTGTGTGTGTGTGTGTGTGTGTGTGTGTTATCAGCGGTGTAATTTATCGGGAGCAAGCTGCCACTATCTCTCGTTCAGTAAAATAGTGAGGATGGATCTCACACACACTCAAAACTGTACAGTGAGACAGATTGGTGTGTGTGTGTGTGTGTGTGTGTGTGTGTATGAGTGTGTGTGTGTGATAACTGCTATCTGAACATGCAGTACTACCTCTCTGATTGCAGAACAGTTTACTGTGGCTGGAAAATCAATACCACACACACACACACACACACACACACACACACACAAGCACACACACACACACACACAAAGAAAGAAACTCTGACCACAGCACACATTCACACTGATTGGTCACACAGGAAATGGTTTCAGCACAGAGGGATTGTGGGAAAAGAGAGAGAAAATTGATTTTGGGGTTTAATGAAAAGACAGCCGCTACAAACAACCAGCTAACACACACACATACACACACACACACACACACACACACACACACACACACACACACACACACACACACACACACACAGGGTGGTGTGACAGAAAAATACGAAAAAAAATGGAAACGGGAAGTAAAGAAAGAAAGATGGAGGTAAACTGTTGGACGAGTGAACATCAGTTTTGTTGAAAAAACACTTTGGAAACTTGGATTATTGTGTTCACACGTCTGAAGTCTCAGGATTGTGAAGCCGAACTTTCTGTTAATCCCTCAATTCCCCCCGTCCTGGACCAGCTGGGAGTAATCAGATTACTGTAGCTGTGTGTGTGTGTGTGGGTGTGTGTGTGTGTGTGGGGACTGGCTCTTGATTTGACAGAAACAGCCAGACTCATAACAATCACACAAAAACTACAAAATGTCAACGGCCGGGCGACAACTTGTTTGACAACATCAGACAACTTGACCTTTTCTGCCCAAATTACAGACGCAGATACACAGCTGGTGTTTGTGTGTTTGGCATCTTGATTTTATGTTTCCCTGAAGACTGACTACAGAGATGAAACAGAAAAATAATAATTGTTAATCATCTTTTTCTTCCACTTTTCCCCAAATATATAATTTCACATTTTTGGTTGGGACAGTTTTTACTGTACTGTTTAAGATTTGTTAGCATGGTAAAATGTTATTTACATTGTAAGAGTAGGATGCAACGCTAATAGGTGAGCAGGCGAGTAATCGTGAGCATTTTAACATTTTACACTTGAGTCACATTTCCACCATTAAAATATAATTAAAACTTAGAATAGATTTAACCCACGGCTACGATTTTAGCATGCTAACTTCTAAAATACAAAATCATGCTAAACTGAAATCCACAGGTTAATGTTTTAGCATGTTAATGAAAGTTTATTGATATTTTCTAAGCATGCTAAAACATCTGAAATGTTTGCTATATTTGCATGCTATTAGCATTAGCTAGCATGTTACAGTATGTTAATGAATTGGATCATACCCACTATGCTAATATAAGTTAGGCTCATATTTTAGCATGCTAACTTACCATACCAAAAGTTGTGCTCAAACAAGATCCCCCTCATCACGTTATTAAACTTTACTGATGTCTGCAAGTTTGCTGAAGAAACTTAAAATGTAAAGGTTAAATTTTTAGCTTGCTATGAAACAGTAGCATGCTAACATTTTACACAAATGTTACCATGAATGTGGTCACACTTTTACAGGATGAGAGTAAAGTAAAAGTAACTATGACTCACAGAAAACATGCTATGCTAAAGTGATTCACAAGTTAATGTTTTATCATGTTAACAATAAAAATAAAAAACAGCATATTGATGTTTGCTAATATGCTAAAACATTTCGAGGTATATGCTACAGGCTAATGTTTTAGCATGGCTTAAAACATTAGCGCATTCAGGCCTATGTGAACATTTTTAAATGTAAAACCAATAAGCTAATTTTTAGCGTGCTAAAGTTTGTTTAGGAGAATCTTTAGCATGCTAACATGCAGAGGCTCCATTTAGACGACATTAAAGAAGAAGTGTCTGTCTCTCCCAGGTTACTGAACCTGTCTCTGACCTCAGACCTGGTCCCAGAGCAGGACGTGATCGACGTCATCATCCACGTGGGCAGGAACCCTCAGGGTCGAAACCTGGCCTGGAAATACTTCAGAGAAAAGTGGGACGTCCTCAACGCCCGGTGAGTGACAGAGCGCCGATCGCTGGAGGAGCTGTTCGTGATTTACTGTTGAACTTTAATTGTTGACGAACGACAAACGGAAAAACTTACGATCTCTGTCACTGTCTCTGTCTCAGTTATGGCGAAGCGCTGTTCATGAATTCAAAGCTCATCAGTGGAGTCACAGAGTTCCTGAACACCGAGAGAGAACTCAACGAGGTAAATACGCCAACACACACACACACACACACACACACACACACACACACACACACACACAATGAGGTTCTTGACATAGTGGGGCAGATTCCCACCTTCTGACCTCCTGTCTCACCTGAACTCTAACAAGCTCCACAGTAATAAGATAGAAGGAGTAAAAACAGTCTCACAAAAGCAGATTTAGCCGCTCAGCTTGAAGCGTCTGGACCCGCTGACCTGTGGAACAACCCTCCGTGCACTGAGCTAATAAAAAAGAAATAAAACTATATTATTAATACAGGCTCTTACTGTTGTCCTGTGTTTCCCACACAACATGAGGCCTGCATGTGTCTTCATTACGCAGCAGAAATCCTATCCTGCTGACCTTGTTAATGATGACACACTGACAAAGCACATTTTCCCGCATATTAACACAGTAGATGATGATGACAGAATATCCTGTGTTCGATTATCTTTAATAGATTCTGTTCGACTCGGTGAGTAGTGACCTGTTTCCTGATTTACTCTACTTTGTTTAATTTAACTCGTCAGCGTCGACAGTTACATTTGTGGACGTTTTCATTTCAAGTCAAATCTCAAATCCCACGAAAAGACCCAAAACTAGGCTCTCTCTTTAAGTGTAGAGTTTCACTGAGGGATTTCCTAGAACAGCTGGACTCTGTAGTTTTAATCAAACAAAGGGAGGAAACAGTCGGGGCTCAGGTTTTAGAGGACGTTGTCCACGAAGGCTGAACCGAAATGAGACGGTCTGGTCTTCGCTTTGCGTCACCAGCTGTTCCCGCTCCTTACCGTTGCGTAGCAAATTGCGGCTCCTGTCGCCTAGCAACTTTGACAACACATAACCGTTTTTTCTCAAATTCTTCAGGTTTGGTTTTAGCAGTTGTACCGTGAACTGTTGAACTGAGCTGAAACACAATACTTACGTTTAACAGTGTAATCCTCAGGCTCTCTGTTGGTGTTGTTCGGCTTTATTACCGGTGCGCAATGAACCATGGGATACGTTGGACCTGTTGGACGCCCTCGTGCATTTCTCGGCTGCATTTGAAGGAGCCTTTGAAATGAGACAACCTCGTCGCGCCGCTGTGACGCTATCTGTCTTCAAATGCTGCTGAGCTCAGATCAGTTCACCTTTAGTACGGCTCAGTGGGCGGAAGCAGGTGAGGGTCAGTGACAGGCAGGTAAATCTGGCAAAAGGCAAAGTCCAAAAATGGGCACTTGTTCAAAAACAGGTACGAAAAACACAACAGACAATCCACCGGGGGAGTGAGCGGAAGAGGGCCGGTATAAATAAAACCAGGAGCCGATTAGAGAATTGGGAACAGGTGAGTAGGTGGATGGGGAAGAGGAGGCTGAAAGGCGGGAAAGCCAGGGGTTACTGCAGGGCAGGGTGTGAAATGGATTTAACAACAAGACGAAAAAGGGAAACTGAAGCTACAAATTGAATTTCTCGTTTCTAAAATTAACCACTACGAAATGTACATTTTTGAAAAGCTCTGTTGTGTATTTCTGACGTGTTACTGCCTGTCTTGTCCTGGAAAAGAGAAAAGAACATTTAATTATTATCAGAGAAGTTATTGTTTAATAATCTGCTCACACGGTTTCCACAAACCTCTGTGATGTGAACTGAAAGAAATGCAATCAGCGTAAAGGCATCTATGCTTGTTTTGTGGCTGCTGAGAGGATCTTCACTTTATCATCACGCCCCTGTCATTTAATTCCTCTGCTTGGACACGTTTTATTTGGTATAATGAATTTCACGAAACCCAGAGATGCTTCACCCACAGGAGACAGAAATAAAATGAAAGCAGGAGGAACAAGCGAGAGGTCGAACGCTACAGAGGACTGACAGAAAAATGGTTGTTTTGAATCCAACTTACCAACGTTCACAACCTGACATTTTCCACAAAAGAAAGTCGTGCGTGTTTCTGAATAATACGCTTTTTTTTTCTGATGAATACTTTCTGTCTTGATGTGGTAACAAAAAGAAAAGAAAAAACAGGCTCGGTGTGGGCTTCTGTGTCAGAGAAGCCTCCGAACAAAAAACACCGTGAATTAAAATGAGACCCCTGAATACAAATACTGCAGCAAATGAAAAGAATGATGTGCTTTTCGTTTTTTTGTGTGTGTGTTTGCTTTCCTGAAAATGTTTTCAGAGAAAAGTAAAGACGGCTTCCGCCCACTAAGCAAATCTGAAAATGTGTCTCACAGAGGAGAAAAGAGGGGAGAAGAGGAGGGAGGAGAGTTGAAGGAAATAGAAAGTGAAATTGTAGAATGGAGGAGAAGGAGGGAGAAGCAGACTTAACGATATGAACTGTATTAAAGTGAGTTGAAGGGATGGATTTCCTCCCGCGCTTCGCTGAATCTGTCAAACTCTGAACAACACTAAGTTTCCTCTTCAGTCTTTAACTTTGAAAAAAAATAAATTAATTCTCTTCTTCCTTCAACAAAGTTTCTCTATCGACAAAAGAAAGTCTCTTTAAGTTTAATACCTCACCTCTCACGCTGGAAACTTTCCATTTAATTACCTTCCTTTAAAGCAAAGTTTCACTTTGATATGTCGTCTTTCATGCTGACAAGTTTACCTCTAATTACGAACCTTTAAAACAAGTTTCTCTTTAGTTATCAACCCTTTAAAAGACAGTTTAGCTTTAATGACTCGTTTATTGCCGTGATGTTTCTGTTCAACTGTCATTAAAAGGGAAATTCTTCTTTTACTTAAACATGAAGAATCCTGTGGTTTTTAACCTGATGACTGCCTGAGGGTTTGGGGCTGAAATAAGATACACTATGTGGCCAAAAGTATGTGGACGCCTAATCGTTGCATCAATTTCTAACAGGTGCTGACAGATGTAAAAATCAATGGATGAACATTTGCATTTCATCGACTTTTGTTATAAAGCACTTCAGGATGTGAGGGAAACAGGCCTCGTTCGACTTGTTCCTTTATATAGCTGCATCGTTACCTTGGATACCGTGTGACCAAGCTCTACACATGAGATATAAAATATAAAAATAATACAATTAAGTCACTTATCCCCAGTCAGCTTATCCCCAGACTGTGAGCCAGGTCTGATCACCAGGATCAGATTCAACATCTGGTGGAAGGTCTGAAACCAGAAGAGCAGAGGCTGTTATAATGTCAGTGGGTATAATACAACTGTCCACATACTTTTGGCCATGTAGTGCATGTATCTCAACAACTGCTGGCTTTGACGTCAATCACCAGCATGTTGTGATGAACTCTTTTGCATTGAGGGGCAGAAATTATTTCTCTTTCTTTCAAAACTCTCATATTCTAATTACTTTATCTGTCATCTCCTTTTCCATCCTTCCTTCCTTCCTTCTTTCCTTCCTTCCTTATCTTTCCCTCTTTCTTGTCCTTTCTTATCTCAGTTAAAGGAGTTCATCCAGTCCGGCGGTGTGGGGGCGGGGCCTGCTCTGCCACGGGCACTGGAGATCGTCGAGGGCAACGTGCGCTGGCACCGCCTCCACCGGCGCCAGTTTTACCAGTGGCTGCGCAAACCTCCGGGCCCCGCCCTCGGCTAACGCTACGCCAGCTAGCTCGAGCGAAGCGACTGCACACTGACTGCTAAGCTCACGCTAATGCACTGCTAGCTTACAGATGCAGTCAGATAGATTGAAACAAATGACTGGATGAGAAGAGAAAGACCGACCTGACTGGTTATTCAGCTGGTTTCTCTACTGGTTTTGTTTTTAAACTTTTTTAATTTCAGATGGATTATTTTACCTCTTCAACAAGTGGCTGATGTGGTTAAACTGGTTTCTGTGCTGTGAAAAAGTAAAGACACATTTAAACGAATAAAGCTGAGAGCTAGCCTTTAAGTCACTAGCTTCAGTCTGCTAACTAGCAGCTAGCTTCAAAACTAGCTACAGAGAAAAGACATGAATTTAAATCAAAACAGACGAACTTTTCAAACTTTTAACATTAAACATTTAAATACTTGATATATTATTCCAAATGTCGTCAATATCTTATAATTATGATGTGAAAATTCTTGAAAATTGGCTAAATCAACCATTACAGGAGTAGGTGGTGGTTGCTAACGTTGCTTTTTGACTTCTGTATATGGTCAAATCTGTTTTTATGGAGTTTACTGCGCACTTCAAACTCTCCCTGCTGACACACGGTGTATTATAAAACTCTAAAGACAAAACAAAACAACAGTATGACACAGATGTTAAAGGCCAAAGCTTCTAATCACATTAGCAGCTGTGCAATTAGCCAAAACACCCTTGAGCAAGGCGGTGAGTTCGCTGTCCTGCTGTCTGCCTGACAGCCTCTCATGTCTGAGCTAAAGGTCTGAAAATGAGAACCCGACCAGGGCAGAACCCAGAGCGTATCACTCTTAAAGGAACAGTGAAGACACATTCATCTCTGTAATGTTCTGTATTTTGACTGGATAACCAAAGTGTTTTCAGCCCCTCTCGGTTCAAATCCAAATCTCTCACTAACCAGAGACCCATGAAAGTGTAAACCAGACGTTGCTGCGTTAGCTGCATTGAACCAGCTGACAGTAAAAGGCACGTTTCCCAGCAGTGAGCTGGATGTCGATCATTGAGCTGTAATTAACACTACATGGACTCGTTGTCCTCTGATCACAGCTCTCAGGGGACTCATTCAGACTCATTAACTCTCCGCAGCGTTCAAACTGCTTCAGCTTGAATCTAAAGAGCAGCGTTATGTTTTTTCATGATCAAGAACTCCAGCAGTTTGGGAAAATATCAGCCGGTTTTCAGAGGCTTTTGTTGGCGCTCAGCTTCAGAAATGTACTTTCAATATAAAAGCTCATGATAACTTCAAAATTTTAGCTCCAGACCACAGAGAACGCCACATGTGGAAGAATCTTTTTGCTCTGAAGAGCAGTGATGTTATGGTCTTTTTTTTAACAAGCAGAAAAATGTTTAAAAGTGAAAACAAACTAACGAGACAAAAACAGTGTTCTCACATAAAAGGCATGATGGGATTTAGGAAAAGTGTAATGGAGACAGAATCTGACAAGACTTAATAATTTGTTTGAAGTTAGATCAATAAACCTGAAAATGAAACGTTTGTCAGCTTTTACAAAAAATCCTTTCGTAAATTGAACAAAAGATCCAATTTTTATTTTATAGTCTCTCATGAAAAGTATTGAACTGTGTCTCCTGTGCAATCTATAAACGTAAAGGTCCCATAGTCCCTTCAGTCAGCTGCTCAGAAGAGAGGAGGCTCTCCTCTCTTCTGATTGGCTGACTGTTTTCTGAGTGATCCAATAAAAAATAACAGATTTCAGGTAAAATCACTCAGAGAAACCAAATCCTGCAAGGTTTGGATGGTGGGTCCAGGTGGGCGGGGCTTGGTGACTGCTTTGTTGTGACATCACAAAGTTCCAGAAGTCCTGACGGCTGGTTTTAAGGCTCAGTTTCTGAATACAGGCTGTGTGCATTTCTCTGTGGACTGAGGCTTTGATACTTTCACAGTATTAATATAGAAGCTAGAGCTGATCTATAATCACACTACACATGGACACAGACCTTTACACTAGATGTACGTTTAATGTTCTTACCTCATATTAAGTGGAACAACCAAATAATTATTGAAATACAAAATAAAAAATCACTTTTGAAAGCAAGTGTACAAAGTGCATCGCAGTCAGAACAAACACAAAACAGCCACAGATAAAATCTACCAAATAAATTAAAAGAAAGATAATCCAAAATTGTCGATTTTTACAACACAGAAAACTTAATCAGAACAAGAATAAGATGCTTCTTGCCAAATGTCTTCCTTATTTCTTCTAACTGGTATTTTCTTCTTCGTTACCTTTTTCTAATAAGAGAAACAAAACAGAAATAATATTCCCATAAATTACAAACACACAGGTCACATGATCCAGGGCATTAAGCTTTGCTCTTCCTTAATTTCAAATGTCAAACTTAACAGTGTCAGCAACCACTCCTTTGTTCACGTGTTCGCTTCTCTTTTTTTAGTCATAACTTTAGTTGTAAATAAAGATTACACTCACCATTTCGCATCACTAATGTGCACAAGTGTCAACAGAAGGATTTTAGTATAAAAAAAGTAACGTAAATGCTCTGGGCATTATTTTTTTCTTACCATTTTTACCCTAACAAGTATATATTACACAGTTACAGTTCAGTCACAAATGGTAGAAAGTAAACATGGTATTAAACAGAAATAGAGAACGACTTTGGACACACCACATGTTAAAATAGTTTGCCCAAACTCCACACACATAAAATCTGTCAGCCAGTGAAGCTTCTCCTGATTTAGTGACCTCGTAAAACCTGCCAGTAACTCCTGAGACGGACTAAGAAGGACCTGACAGATAGAAGAGACTGTACAGGGAAACCGAGAGGAGTCAGAGGACTGTAAACGACATGACAACCTTTCTGACTGAGTGTAACCTTGGAGATCAAAACCATGACCAAATAAAAGAAATAAAAAAAATAAAAACTCAACAAGTCTCTGTGGTTTCACAAAAAGCACAAAACCCAGAAGGTGTTGGTTGAAAACAGATCAGCTGCAGCTGCTGGATAGAAACTAAAGTCGCAACAACAAACACTACATTTTTTCTCAGTGGTTAGTTTCAGTCAACCCTCCTGTCCCCAGATGGAAGAATAAATGAGATGACTTAAAATGGAGGATAATAAAATTGGGGTAAGGAAATGACCGACCAGACAACTGAAACGATCCAGCTTAGAGAAACACGTTGAGTGTCACTATACGCAGATGATGTCGCTTTTTAAATGACTGTTCGTGTGGGGACGTGGCGGATTGACGCTCATCATCAGTGGACTTTTACAGCTCGATTGAAGGTTGGACAGAGCGATGGACTTTACATTGTGATTTGTTTTAGTCTGGTGAATTATCCGTGTGACGGATAAAGACTTTATGGCGTGATGGTGGCTCCTGAGTGCAACGGATTCTTCGGTGGACAATATCGTTTGTTGCGATGGATTTGATGGTTTCTAAAGTGCGACAGACATTACAGTGACAACTTTTACAGCCAAAACTGTCCACTGGGTTTTGGCAGCACGACGGAGTCTACGGCGCGACGGATTCTGCTATGTGACGGGATATACAACGCAACAGACACAGCGATGGCGTGATGTAATCTGTGGATCAACAGCAGCATGGATTGTACAGTATAGTGGACTCTACAAGAGTCTCACAGCATGACGGATTTTATGCTACAATGGATTTTTCCAGGGTGTGGATATCTTCTGTCCTCCTCTGAGTTTTAACTGATATTGGACTGAACTGTGGCGCCTTGAGCTGGACACAAAAAGCATCGGAAATATCCACCTGTATGAATTTAATTTTGGGGGCCCAACTCCAAAGATAAGACTTCTAAGAATTTTTGGAAAATGAATAAAACGACTCATAATGAACTTTTGGAAATAGTCCAGTGCGTTGAACCTCCGTCCTATTGAACAGACTTTTTTGAAGTTACTCCTCTTCTGTTAAGATCCGGCTTTGATGTTAATAACTGAGCCATATATGAATTAATGGGCCCGCCTGCTTCTATACGCTGTGTGTGCAGTGATGTGTGCGTGGGCGTGTGTATGTGTGTGTGTGTGTGTGTGTGTGTGTGACGAAGACGACGACGATGAAGATAACAGCAGCAGCGGTGGCGATGAAGACTGTTGTGCCCGTCATGATAATTAAAATTATGATAATTAAAATGATTATGATTATGATCAGGACTGAGGCTGACGGTAGCTCTAATGATGATGGTGGAGTCAGTAATGATAATTGTTGATGATGTGAAAAAGCTTATCAGTATTATTATAATTATTATGCTAATCATTCAGTGCATTTTGAATCTTTATTGTCCTGTCAGGGAAATTTGGTTTACAGACACAAAGCACGCGACAAATCTGCCCCATGTACAAACAAACACTGTAACTGACACGAACCTGATGTTTAAAATGTGGGATTTGAAGATGTTGACGAAGATGGTGTTCGCCATGATTATGATCATAATGATGATGAGGCCGACTTGGGACCAAAATGTGACAGAAACAGGAAGTTGCACAGAAGAATTTAATCCTACTTCCTGTTTGCCCTGCTGTGGTTTCCTGTGTTTTCTGATTGGACAATATTAAAATGGTTAACCTTGTGTGTGATTCACTCTTGAGTCCCTACTGCAAATTACACCTGTAAAGTTTTCCCTTAATAATATCCTTGAACGAGCTTTATGGAGTTGTGAAGTGGGAGGGCCGGTCTGCTGCGTTCATGACACGTTGGAAAGTTGGAAATTACGGATTTGAACACATGAACAGGTACAATTTTTGGGTGGAAATTTAGTCGACAATCATTGCGTCCTCTGTTGTTAATTAAACAATTAATTTACTATTGTATGTGATATATTTACATTCTTAATATATTGATGTTGTTTTCACAAGAGATGTTTGTAATAATTGACATTAGCCCACCAGTCTCGCGAGCTTCATTGATATTAACATGATCGGCCACTGATGTGATGACGTCGCTGTGAGCATCCATGTTGTTTTCCGAGCTGATCTTTTGGAACTCTGACGTTCCAACTCAGAAGTTTCCAAAGTTACCATCGTCTTGAACGCAGCATTTATCCCCACTCTACATATGTTCCCACTATTTTTAATTTCTCCCAACAGCGTAGATTAACCTTTAGCTCCCGCCCGCCTTCAGCAACTCATGTGACAGAATTTTAAGCTTGGTGATTGGATGTTTCTTGCCAGAATGCACCATGGGAATTGCAGTTAACTTCTCCCATGAAAATTACATTTTTACAAGCTCGTACCTTCAACTTTTTCATATGGTCCCAGACTGACTCCCTGTTCTCCTGGTCTCTGTAGATATTTCTTTATGATTCTGGCTGGATGTTTGGACTCGACTTCCTGCTGCAGAATGAGTCTGGGACCAATCAGACGCCTCCCTGATGGGGGTTTATGTTGTCAGATGATGGTGAAGGTCTTTACTCTTCAACGTCACGGCTAAAACTTCCCGTCTGGTTTTTGCTCGGGAGCTATTCACACGTGAGCTCGTTACTGAAGCTTAAAGCATCGACTGTGTCAGAGACGACGGCGGTAGTAGATCAGTGAAGTTGGTCGTAGTAGTGTAGTAAGTGTCTGATACTCTGTACCAGTGCTGTTGATGGTAGCAGGTTGCCATGGAAACAAAGCAGCGAACGTGAGGTGGCCCAGTTTTCCAAAATATATCAGGACAAATTGCAGCTGGCAGAGTTTTCATTATTTAACTCCAGAGAAGAAGAAAGTGACAGAGCGACAGGGGCGGGATTCAAACTGGCAACCTCCAGAGCTCAGGGCAGAGTGTGTGTGTGTGTGTGTGTGTGTGTGTGTGTGTGTGTGTGTGTGTGTGTGTGAGACATCTCTCTAAACTTCATTCTCAGTGATGAACGACTCCACTGTTTTTCCCACGGCATCCTGGGAAATCACACTGTGAATACACACTGCAAGTTTACACTGCATGTGTGTATTTATGTGTGTGTGCGTGCGTGTGTGTGTGTGTGTGTGTGCACTGAGATGAATGGGAGTGGGAAAGGATGTGACAGAGAGAGAAATGAACTAAACAGATGATAAAGGGAGAGAGAGAGAGACATGGAGAAGGACTGTGGTGTTTTCTGAATGATAAAGAGACAAACTGTCACTTCACTACAAACTGATTCGTTTGTTTCCTCTCAGGTAAAAAGGTGAGTTCATCACCAAGAGCTGAAGGAGAGGAAGAGAGGAAGAGGAGGGTGACAAAAGGAAAGAGAGGGGTGAGGAAGATGAGGATGAGAAGGAAGAAAAGTACAGACAGTAAGTGAAGATGAAGAAAAGAACATGAATATAAAAAGAAAGGAAGAAAAGAAGAGTGGAAGAGAAAAGACAGAACAAAGGAAAAGAGGAAGGAAGGAAGAATGAAACAGAGAGAAAGAGAATGTGAAACAAGGAAGGAAGGAAGAGAAAGAAAGAAGAAAAGATGAGGAAAAGAAAGAAACGAGGGATTGAAGAAAGAAAGGGAGAGAAAACGACAAAGAAGAACAGGAGAGAGGTAGAGGAGGGAAGAGTAACAGCAGCAGTGTGTCGGTTGTTATTATTCTAAGTGTCTTCTCTCTGTTCAGAGGAATCCCATTTTAGATAACACACACTTACACACACACACTCACACACTCACTCACACACACACACACACTCACACACACTCACACACATTAAAACACACACACACACACACTCACACACACTCACACACATTAAAACACACACACACACACACTCACTCACACACACACACTTACACACACTCACACACACACACACACACACACTCACACACACACACACTCACTCACACACACACGCACACACACACACTCACACACACACACACACACTCACACACATTAAAACACACACTCACACACTCACACACACACACTCACACACACACACACACACTCACACACACACTCACACACATTAAAACACGCACACTCACACAGACACACACACTCACACACACACTCACACACACACTCACACACACACTCACACACATTAAAACACACACACTCACACACACTCACACACACACACACACAGTTTAATGGAGGACAGGAAGACAGAGAGAGAGAGAGAGAAAAAACTAATTCATTTTCTGATAACAAGTATAATCCCTGGTTACCACGGTAACGGCTTGACTACAGTCGGTGGGACCAACAGAAACAGTGAAGTAATGAAACAGCGGCACATGACGTGTGACGCGGTGAGACTGGCGCAGACTCAACTCTCTGCGCTTTAATGAGGCCGAGGACTGAAGACCCAGTTTCTACTTCAGAGGAGGAAAAGTTAAAAAGACGCTTTAAAAAAAAAGAAGACAGAATTAATTATGGGAATCCTGAATAATTGAAGCATGAAAACAGAGTGTTGTGGTTCAAAACTGTCCGGCGCCGTCTGAAGGAGCGAGGAAGCTACGGAGAAAAGTCAGAGAGGACAGAATGAACTGATGATGATGATGAGGAGGAGCCAGAAGATGAAGAATCTCCTTATTTGTGTAACCTGAAGTAGTTCCTCATTTAAAGCTTCTGATTTTTTTTTTTTTTTTAAATTAAAACTTTATCGTATAATTACGATTTTTTCTCTTGAAATATTAGGATTTTATTCCCACAGTAACGACTATCCTTGTAAAATTACAATTTTTATTCTGGAAATTTCAGATTTTTTTCCCCTCGATGCGGCCCTAATACTCAAAATTTTAAATGTTGTAATTCTCTTAATATTACGACTTTATTCTCGTAAAATTATAACTTCAGTCTTGCAATGTTACGACTTTTTTTCTTGAGATATTATGACTTTATTCTCTCCTCAGCGTGGCCTGAATATTGACGTATTTTTGTCTCTCGAAATGTTACGTTTTTTACATTTTATTCTCGTAATTTTACGACTTTTTCTTGCAATATTACGACTTTATTCTCAAAGTTTGAGTTGTTTTTTTCCTCAGTGTGGCGCTGACAGCTTCTACAGAAACTGACAGCCGGAAGATTTTCTGCGTGTGCGCCAGACATGGTCCAGATGTGTAACACCTGACTATCATGTTGTATATGGGCCAGGCTCACTACATGTTTACACATCCAGCTGTTACAAAGCAGCAGCATCGCTCAGGTGAGTGTGTGCCGGCCTGACGAGTCCAGAGCTCGTGGTTCTTCCTCTGACGACCATGAACGATGAAAAGCTTCAGTCTCAGACCAACAAACATCAGCATCTAAAACTGTTTCCAAAATCAGAGTCCAGAAATCTGTCGCTGCGGTGAAATGTTATAATACTCTGTTGTTGTTTTGTGTGTGTGTGTGTGTGAGTGTGTGTGTGTGTGTGTGTGTGTGTGTGTGTGTGTGTGTGTGTGTGTGTGTGTGTGTTTGTGTGTGTTTGTGTGTGTGTGTGTGTGTTTCGCCTCGAGGAAAATCAGCTCAACTTTCATTCATATTGAAATGAAGCAGCGAGAGAGACGAGAAGAAAGGAAGGATTAGGAAGAGAAAAGATAAGAGAGGGAGAGGAGGAAGTGAAGAGGTGAGGAGGAATGAGGAGAGAAGGGGGAGGAAAGAAGGAGATAGGGAAGGAAAGGAGGAGTCGGGAGGGGCAGAGAGGGAAAGGAGAGAGGAGGCGAGGAGGTGAGGGGAGGAGGAGTCTCTGTGACACTATCTGTGTTTCCTTGTTTTGCTGCTGTCAGAGAGAAAACTAATCCACTGTCAACACACACACACACACACACACCCACACACACACACACACACACACACACACACAGCCTTTTACAATTGGTGTAAGTCTGCAAAGCAAAAATGATTTTCCACGTAGAAACAAAAGTTTTCTCAGAGGTCGCAGCAGATTTTTAATTACTTGGAAAATTCACAACTGAGCTGAGATTCATCCAGTAAACACACACACACACACACAAACACACACACACAAACAGTGTGTCAGCAGCTACAGTTCTCGCAGACGAACGATGACAGCGTCTGTTCACCGTGATGGAGAGAGATCATCGCAGCAGAGGGCTGCAGATGTCTCCAGAACATCTGTACAACATCTGCTCAGCTGTAAATATGTCTTTGACCTTGTGATAATATCTCAGCAGCGCCTCCAAGAAACTTCTTCAAATTCGGCACCAGTGTCCACTTGGTCTCAAGGATCTTTGGTGGTCAAAGGTCAAAGGTCGACTTCACTGTGACATCATAATGTTCTGCAAAAACACTTGATTCGCCGTGATTCATCCCTGTAACTCAGGATGAGAGACTGTGACCGTACATCCTGCAACTTGTTGGTCAGTGGTTGGCGGAGGGATACAACCGTGAGGCGGTGGTTCTAGTTTTTTGGTGAAATAACAAAACAATGAGTGACATGGAAACATAACGGACAGCTGACAGAACCGGTGAAGGTTGGAGGAGGATGGGCAGTGTGTTTGTATGAGAGTCTGGCTTTAAGAACAATAAATAACAGTAACAGTAAATTAACAGTTAATAAATCATTTACTAAAGCTTACAGATCATTTATCGGTCATTCATTAAAAGAACTTCCTGTTGCCTCCTCCAGCGCGTCACTTCAGGAAGTCATCAGGTTTGCAGTTATAGACATCAGTGTGACATTTCTGTCTAATGAGCCGCCAGCAAATGTTAGTCAATCACCCACAATCAATAATACATGTTCTATAATCCAGTAATGAGCAGTTCAGAAATGGATTTTGGTCCAGATGTCCAACAATCCACTGAAGAGGAGCTTTCTCTTTAAAATGATAAGTATTGTTTGTAGAAAGTTACATTTTGAATTCATTAACTTCAGATATTTCCACTTGTTTCCCACAGAAATGTGATTTTTACACCAGGAGGTGATTATAGTCTGTGATCATTAAATACGATTTAGAGATTTACCAATGAGCATGAAAATGGTTTGAAATCTTTTTTTGTCTCCCTGACTCAAAGTGAAATGTGTGTGTAAAAATCTGTGTGACGACAGCAGCAGCAGCAGCAGCAGCAGCGTTCAAACACTGATGTGACAGAGTGACGGAGACGTTCAACTTCTTTGTGTGAAACTGAAGCTGGAGACGAGGCGCTGACGCACTCCCAGAAAACCACAACACGAGCTGAGACCCAGAGGAAGATCTGCATATTAATGTGGTCAGTCTGGATACTGAAGACACACACACACACACACACACACACACACACACACACACACACACACACACACACACACCTCTTTAGCTTTGTCTTTGGAGAAAATAGTTGAAACATGGGGAGATTTCTAAAACAGTTGGCAGCAACACACACACACTTGTAGGAAGATGTCTCACTCTGCTGCAGTGATGTCTGTCTCGCCAGAACAAAATATAGTTCAAATCCAGTTTTCAACCCACAGTCAACCTCCTCTCCTCAACATTACATTATTTATAACTAAATTACAGCAACAATTATATTTTGAAGGAAACATGATTGCGATTGGATTATATTTTTTATCTGCCAAGTCACAAACGTACTGATGCTGACCTTATCAGTAAAATGTTCACAGACAACTTGTTTGTTTTCCAATAAAATATCTGATGTCACAGTAAAACATTAACTCGTCGTGACTCCAGCTTCATTAAACTGTTTTATGGTTCTGTTCACAGCTCTTGGTTCAGATTGGTGAAAGATCTTGTTCTGGTTTAATACAGAAAAAAGTTCATACACGACCTGTTTATTAATAATAAAAAAAAAATTGTTGGGTAGTTTTCACCTATGAAATGAAAAATAAATCTGATACCAGAAGAATTTAGAGGCCAATAATTTAAAAGATAACATCTTCTAGTTCCAGAAAATGTGCTTGTTTAGCAGGAGACTAAAGCACGACCTAAACTACTTCAGTTCATACACGGCTTGATAACAATAACTAGGATTTACTCGATGGAAGAACTATGAAAATCATCATATCACCTCTGCACCTTGTCAAAAACACCCGTGTTAAATCTCACGCCTCTAGGTCTAAACTTATGGGAGTTATGGACTTTTTACATTTATTTTCTCACTGGCGTCCTCGCGCCTCTCTACAAGGTCCAAGATGGACAAACTGTGATTTCATTCTTTAATATAAACAGTAGAAAAAGAACTGAGGCGTTTTGATGCTTAAAAAAAACGTTTTAACTGTTGACCGTTTTCATTCATTCTCATTCATTTCCTCCTGCACCTTCTCAGCCAATCAGCATTGGCTCAGAAAGACCCAACCGCCCCCTCCCTTGCCTGCTCTCATTGGACAGGGCAAATGCCTGTCTTCGAGGGCGAATGATTGACAGAAGCAGTAGCCAATAGCAGTGGTGTCGCATAAGATCGTCATCACTTTTTTCGTTTTAATGTGCGCGAGCTACCGTCTTCCCCGCGCTGTCCCGGAGTGACATCCGAGCGGAGCTTTAAAGGGGAGACCTCCATTTTGTAGCCGGTTAGCTAACCACAACAAACACCTGCTGTCAGGTACCCGGATGGAAAGAAAATGGCGGGAGAGAAACTGAGAGAAGTGACGAGAGTAATGTCGCCCGGCAGTTTGCGACGGACTTCACGTGACGATATTCACAACTTGGAATACTTTTATGAGAAAACGTTTTGATTTTGTTTTTCTCTGTGGACAGTCACTAAAGGAATATAAATAACCGAGGACTGGACCCCGAAACCCGGATGTCAGGACCCCTTCACAGGTAGAGAGCCGCGGTCTTTTATCTGGCTTGCTGGTTTATGATGCTGGTGAATGTGAATGAATTATACTAATGTGCTGAAAAATGAACTGAATACTTGAATTGCAGAGAATATAACCGATCTAACCAGGTATAGCACGTCAATGTTGATAAAAGTTTAAGCTTTAACGTCTTAATAAAAACGTAGTTTGTCTGTAAACGGTCGCCGGCAACAAGGTGAGCTTCATTAACGGAGCTATCTAAGTTTCTCTGCCGCCGGGAGAGAGAGGGGGTGGTGGTGATTGTGGCTCCCTCGTCTCTATGATGCCAGAGGTTATAATTACGTTTTCCAACACAATGTAACTGGAGAAACTATTATATTAAACATATCTGAGGCAGGGCGGGAACAGCAGCACTAAATAGAGTGGTTATGAGTGTTGAGGTGTCACTGTTTCCATAGTAACCTTGATTTCTTCTTAACTATGCTGTTTTTATACCTTCATATTGTGGTTAAAACAGTTATAAAGCCATTATGAAAGTAGTTTTTGCACAAACATGTAATTCAATGCAACTGCAGTGCTTTAGTTTTATTGGCTAAATTAAGAATACACTGAATTTGGTTTAATAGGGGGGAAAAAAAACATTGGAAAAATATTTCAGCCATTCCCAAATTTAAAGAAAACAAATCATCACTTTCAGATATCTGTCTCAACTAAATATCCATCGCTTTAAACTAACTTTGCTCTTTCCTAACTAGTTTTTCTTCACTCAAAATTGTAACACAATTTCCGTCATAGCTGACTTAATATGTGGCTATAAATATATTTTGTTAAATAAAATCATATTTCCATTTTATTCAAACTATTAGAGCTAGCCTCTGTCTTTTCCTGATGGAGTATTGTTATTGCTGGCATTAAATATTTATGACTACATAAGCAACAAAGTTAAAGTTAAGATGGAAACTGTTGTTTTTTAAGTAATTAAGACTCAAAATCTCAGCTGATCTGCTTCATCTAACTGTGGGTGTGGTTTTGAACAGATCTGATTGAGACATGAAGGTTATGACTCATTTTACTGTTACTGAACAAATCAGAGATGAATCTTGGTTCAGAGGTCTGGTGCCAGGTTAAAGGACCGTGTTATTAGCAGTGAGGAATAAGGACCATGCTGTAAAATAATAGATCATTAACTTAAAAACATCCATGTTTGTAGATAAGAAGCGAGGAAAGCTCATGTTTCTGTTCAGCTTTCAGTCATTTTAAAATAAATCATTTTTTATTCCAGTCATAGATAAATAATCACACTGTCAAAATCTACATTTCAATTTCTGTTAGAATCAATGATTTTGTATTTTACTTTGTTTACTATGAAACATGGACTGACTAGACATTAATTAAGTACATGATCACAAGTGATCATGTACTTCACAGCCAAACAGGATAAAGATAGAGTGAGGCTGACAGAGAGAGAGAGAGAGAGAGAGCTTTGAGGTAAATTGAAATGTTCAGAGTAAATTGGTTGTTTCCCCGAGACAAGTGGAGTAAACACAGGAAAATGACAGACTGTGTGTGTGTGTGTGCGTGTGTGTGTGTGCGTGTGTGTGTGTGCGCGTGTGTGTGTGTGTGTGTGTGTGTGTGTGTGTAGTAATTATATCAGCAGTCAGGGTTGATGGATGATTGAGGTTCTATCTGCAGCCCGAGGCCCTGAACGCACCACAGCACAATTAATCTGACATCACTACACTGTGTGTGTGTGTGTGTCAAATTGGGTCTGTATGTAGCAATTTATGTTGGAAGTGTGTGTGTGTGTGTGTGTGTGCGCGTGTGTGTGTCGAATGTTGACCACAGTTTAAAAGTTTCAGTATTGAACTAACTGGACTGTGGGAGTCGTGAGCGTATGGAGGTCCATTAGTGCCACCATCACTGACTGATCTTTAACAGCAGTGCAGAGATTAGGACCTAACATGTGATCACCTGAAGTTGTGTTCAGACTAAACACAAAGGAAACTGTGGAGGTGGATCAGAACAAAGACTCTAATTGGTGTAAACTCAGACACAAATCTATCTGCACTCGTTAATGTGTCAACTGGAGATAAATGAGAAGTTCATCTCGCAGCTGCGTGAGAAGAAAAGGAGAGAAAATAATGGGAAGAACTTCCTGGATAAGTTTGAATTAGTCTGACCTGTTAAACAAATACACAGTGTATTAGCTACAGCTAACATTTACAGCTTATTTAATGTTCATTTTTTATAAATAAGTTTTAATTACATTATCATTGATATGAAATTTATTTGGCGCAGAGCTGGGCAGGTGTCAGGAGAGAACATCATTTGTGGTCTCAAATTAGTTGAAAAAAAGTTGTTACTTACGACTACTCATGGAGACACACCGAGGAGGGAAACGAGTGGAGCGCCTCTTTAACAGCTGCTCCACCGACAAACTGATTCAACATTAAATAAACGTCCAAAAAAATAAACAGTGTTGCAGTATATTTATAAACTTTTGTCCAAGATTGAACAAAACCTACATGAGACCCAAGCCGCTCTTAAATTACCCACGGACCAATAACTTAAACTGCCTATTTCACAATTCATTAGGCTGCGTTCAGACCAGCCCTGCTGAAAAAACACAGGCCCACATTCATTTGAATGAGGCTCATGCCAACACAGAAGGCTCTGGCTTCATCCAGAAAAAAAATTTGGCGGCGGAAACCATCAATTGGAAGAAGGAAAGTGAACGTCGATGTCCAGACTAAAACACAACCCCAGAGTTTTCAAACTGAAATGTGGCACAGCAGCATATCCCATAATTTCCTCTTCTTCTGTGTTTTATTTGAACTGTTTATCCATAAGAAGATTTCACAAACAACAGACTTTGACTCTTATATATATATAGATATAACAAATAGTCAGACTTCAGATAGACTGAGTCTGATGCACAAAGCAGTTTAGTTCTTGACTATCTTGAGCTGGACTGTGGTACAATGACTTCTGGGTAAATTCATACTTTTTTCAAAAGTGGAAAGACCGAGGGTCCACATCCAACCTCTCAGCCCCATTTACTGCAGCAGAAAATATTTGTCTTTTGGAAGAATTCAAAAGTTGCAAGGATGTTTTACTTTGAAAAGCCGAGCGTGAAACGTTAAAAGCGAAAAGTTAGATTTGCTTTGCTCTCTCCATAACAATGTTAGCAAACCACAAATCATGTGGTTTTCTGTGTTTTTGTTGTTGGCTGCTGCTGGTCAGTACAGGTGTCATTGATGTTACCATGGTAACATTGGTCTGAGGCGGGGTAAGGTGTCTGTTTTTGGCTTAAAATGAGTCAGTCTTTATTTTTCTGAAACAGTCTGACTAATCTTTGTGAAATCGGCCCCAAATCCTGCAAGGTTTGGATGGTGGGTCCAGGTGGGCGGGGCTTGGTGACTGCTTTGTTGTGACATCACAAAGTTCCAGAAGTCCTGACGGCTGGTTTTAAGGCTCAGTTTCTGAATACAGGCTGTGTGCATTTCTCTGTGGACTGAGGCTTTGATACTTTCACAGTATTAATATAGAAGCTAGACCTGATCTATAATCACACTACACATGGACAGAGACCTTTAGACTGGAGGAGCTTTAAAGCTAAAACGTAATATCAGTATCTGTAGCAGGAAACTGAAGTTGCAGGTTATCGAGGACAGTCAGGGACTGTTGGTGAGTTAAAGAACAGGAAGCCACATGGTTCAGCTTTTGGTCTGAGGTGATATTTTTAAATAACAATGACCTTCTTATGAGATCAGGCTCATTACACATACATGAAATCAATCTCAGTGAATCAAAGCGAGTCCCTTTGCGAGTCTGATTTGGTGTGAAGAGGCTTTAAATGCTCTAAGTGTGTCAGATAATAATAATAATTATAACAGTCAGGCTTTGTCACCTTGACTGCATTTAATTTTGCATGAATTCACTCGAAGGCGACACCTCTCCTCCATCTCTAATGAGCAGTTTCAGTCCCGTGTTGTAATAAAAGGTTCGTGAGACAGAAAATGAAACCCTCCATTCTCCTGCTGTCACACTGCAACAGGCCTCAGTGTGTGTGTGTGTGTGTGTGTGTGTGTGTGTGTGTGTGTGTGTGTGTGTGTGTGTCAGATATTACCATATCAATAGTTCTCTCCTCCTTCCACCCACTTCGTCTCTGTTTCTTTCGGTCGGGATGTAATTGTGGCTGATTATCAGACAAGCACTGTTATCAGCACACACACACACACACACACACACACACAGAGATGGGGAACAAAACATTTCCAGTCGGTTCACTGGAGGGAGAGATCTGCAGGAACAATAGCCTCAGAATGATAAACAGACCGAGCTCATGATTGTCGTCCTCAAGATGAATTTGTGGAAACAGAAAACTGAAGTTTGTCGTCTCCTGCTGCTGAACCCGACTCTATTGGTTCTACTGAAACTCAATTTTTACAAACTGCAGTGACCCACAGCCTGCAGGGATGTAATGAAACGACACGTATCAAGAAAAAGTGACATTAAATGGAACAAATGATGAATATATGGAAAGATGGATGAATTTTATTGATCCCAAATTGGGAAATTCTTCTGTTGCAGCAGCTGGAAAAAAATAACTCAATAAATAACAAAATAAAGTAAAATAAAAAATGAAATATATAAAATAGCTCAACATATTTAGTAGAACAATAAATACAACAAATAACTAAATAAAATAGAATTTCGAAGAGATGACCATATTAAAAGTGCACATTGACCAGTAAATAAGAAAAACATGTAGAGGAAGGTGTGAGGTTTCAGCCCTGCGTAGTGTCTGTCAGGCTGCACACAGACTCAACATTCATATTTCAGGACAGAGCTCAGGGACGGGGGATGGTGACCTGGTTCAGTGAGTCTCTAAAGTGTATAAGTGAGAAGAACCAAATTAAAATGACAATAAGAAGATAAAATATGGAGGCCTTTGTTTACACTGAACTGAGATTAGGCTTGTTCTGTTGATTATAAAGTCAAAAAGCTCAATTAATTCAGGATTCAAAGGTGCAAAACAAAAGCATGAAGAAGTCCCATAGAAAGAGGGGGGGGGTTATTCCTCCAGTCACTGTGTGAAAATAGACTGAGTCTGTCACCTTCCCCTTCTTGTAAACATATGTACCGTGACTGTGTGTGTGACAGTAAATGTAATTGGCTCCTGCAGGATTTCACCACTTTTCTGCAAAATTCACAACTTCCCATAAAATCTGTAAGCAGCAGCAGTGGGCCAATCAGAGAGGAGCAGGGGATTCTCCACCAATCAGCACTTCTCATTATCGACTCACCAGGCTGAATGTTTCTGTTAACTGTTGCCACGTTCTGTTTATTTCTGCCACCTGCAGACGTACACCTCAGGTGTCTCAGCAGCTATCTGTGATCTTTCTTGCGTCTTACTAACGAGCAGCACGTGTATATTAATGCACCGCTGAAAATAGTCCCACAACAAACGCACCACTTCCTCCTGTTTGTTTGCTCACACCTGCAGTGACCAGAATATCACTGAGCCTTAAAACAGAAACAGTTTTCAAAGATTTACGTCTTCATTAGAAAACGAGCTGAGAGCCACAGACGGAGAGAGAGAGAGAGAGAGAGAGAGAGAGAGAATGAGAGGAGAGAGAGAGAGACTAACACAAAATATAGAGTAACACCAGTCATGCTTTCAAGCTCCATATTTTCTTCTTCTGTGTTTTATTTGAAGGCTTTAAGAACCAAAAACCATCTCAGTGTAATTTTACATCTCCTCTCTCAGGCTTCTCTCTGGAGCTCTAGTAACAACAGGTCTGTGAGCCAATCAGAAGAGAGGAGGCTCTGAGCCTCTCTACAGGAAGTAGATTGTCTGCAGTTGTACAGTTAAAATCTAAAATTTAAAAGGGACAACAGGGTCAGTAACACTGTAATTCATTATCATGTTGTATTCACCGCTGGTCGTCGAGGCTGATGAGAGCCAATCAGGAGAGACTGTGATTGTCTACGTCATCATTTCCAAAGGTCTCAGTTTTTGTTCGTCCAGACTTGAACACAATCGCGGAGTTTTCAAAATAAAATGGGTCCAGCAGCGTTTCCAAAACTCTTTGTTTTAGGCGCTCGAATACTCGGGAGGCGTAAACAAAGCAAAATAGATGCGTTTGAAGACATGGCAGGTTAACTGGCGACTTGACAAAAGTTTTCTGACTGATGTGAGGCGACAGTGCTAACCACTATACCAACGTGCCCGTCTATTGTAACTGCTGCTATTGTCCAGGAGCCACTGTAAAAAAAACAGGCTACACAAAAGATTGTGTTTGTGAAACCTCTGGTAGTTTATAGGTGGCACTGTTGTAATTCTTCCTGTCCCACTTTAGCCCTGTGTATCGTGGGACTTGTTGATATCCACTTGTTGTCCCAGTATTTTTATTAGCCCCGCCCCAATTAGGTGATGTATGAAATGACAAACTGATTACCTCTGTCTTCTTCACTGTGTTCAGGTTTGTTTTTCTTAATTTGGCCTGAAAACAAGAAGAACGTCTGCACTCAGAGCTCAGGATTGTTCCTGCTGCTCATCCTAAAGTTGCATTTGCATACAAATAAAGTTGTAATGGGATTAAATCAAATTTCACTGGGATTAAAGGAGGCTCCGCTCGTTCACTGGCAATGTTTGTGGAAGAAAAAGACTTCAACACGAATCAGACAACAGTCTGCCAGAAACAAAACTTTATATAAACACAAAAAACAGAGGCAGGAAACTGCGACCAGAACATGTTCTCCTGTGATAAGACCTCACCACCAGTATCTACAGTGATGTCCATCTCCACACACAGCTGTGGTGTCAGACACATCAGAGTCCATTTCACTGTGAATCCAGAAATACCAGGGTCATAGGGCATTTATTTTGAAACAGATCGATATCGTTCTCACTAACTGTGTTTTTAGATTGAAGTCGACTGAGAGAGCGAGAGAGCTCTGATCTGTTCGCTACTGATAGCAGAGAGTGTGTGCGTGTGCGTGTGTGTGTGTGTGTGTGTGTGTGTGTGTGTGTTAGCAGATAAAGAGAAGCAGCTCTTTAATGGAACAAGATGACACACATGATAACAGTGTACGCGTGTGTGTGTTTTCATTTTACTTGGAGCGACACAGTGATACTGACCTGTCTCACACACACACACACACACACACACACTATACTTCCCTTAAGAGGCCACATTAACAGTCTGGAGGGATTTTCCTCAGCTGGTCTTCACAGAGATAGAAGTATAAGAGCAGACACTCACACATGAGGCAGAATGGAGGCCGTCCCAGGTGAGCAAGTCTGATCTGATCACCTCAGGTGTGTTCACCTGTCAGCGTCGCCTCCTCATGAGACTTTTTATTCTGCTTTGCTTCAGGCAGGTCAGCTCAGTTTGTGATCCCAGTCACATATTTATATCAATATTTTACATTTGTGTGTCAAAAAGAAATTCGGTGGAAATGTCAGAAATACATTTAAAAATTAATTAATCAATTAATAAAACAAAAAGTTAAAGATAGAAAAGATAAAAACAGTCCTTCCTCACCATCACAGCCTCACTCTTCTCTCAGTGTCTCTGTCTCAGACCTACATGTAGCTAGGAGTCCTTGTTTTTTATGTAAGTCATCCGTCTGTCACCATAGAAACCAATAAAAAGACAAGAGGGTCCACATGGATCAGAAGAGAGAAGTTACTTCATTGAAGATGCAAATGCCAGAAGCGTCAAAGTCACATCTTGTTTTCTCCTCAATGTATTTTCACAGAGTCGACTTTTATTTTGAAGAAAGTGAAACTTTTGACTTTTTTGAGTTTGAGGCTTTGACTTTGTTTGTTTGTTTGTTTGTATTGACATTACTTTTCCACGGTTTACAGTCAGAGACAAACAGGGTTATGAGACCATGGAGGTCTGACATCTGTAGAATTTAAATGATCGGTCAGTTAATTAGTTTGTTAATAATAACGATTAAGCAGCTGTTTTGATTGTTGAAATTATTTTGGGTAAAAGCACCAAAACATTTCCTTCAAACGTGAAGAGTCTTTATCTGTAATTTTTTTAAACAAATGATATCAACATGTTTTTTAAGCTATTAAATGATTTTTTTCTGACAGGACAATTAAGGGATTATTCAAGCAAATATTAGTCTCAGCCTTCATCCCTGTCTCCTAGAAATTACATTAATATGCAGATCATTTGTTTTGCCAATTAGGTTTGAGGGGGAACTGTAATTACTGCCTGGATTATGTTCACACTCGTGGGAAACAGAAATGGTGTGGCGATGTTTGGGGTCAATGCAAAACACAGGACTCACAGTACACAGAGAAATGAATGTGCGACAGTGGCAGGTTGTACATTTTATTAACAGATATTTCTGCTGTTTGTTCAAAGAGTTTCATTTTGATTGTGTATAAAGATGATAAATGAAAGAGAAGAAAGAGCATGAACCAGCGAAGCACAAGCATCTTAATGAATACAGAGGATGGAAAGAACTCGATGCCTCGGGTAGAGGCGCTGACTCTTCAATCGACTCCTCGGGGGCCGGTCTACTTCCTGGTGCTCCGGGTGACTTCACTTATTTCCAGTAATTAACCAAGACCAGGATCTTTCACTGAACTGCAGCATTAAATCATGAAGCTTTAGCTGCTGCGAACAGATGAGATGTTGCCCTGGTCATTTTTCAGATTCGTTCCGTTCGAAACGGGGTCAGGGCTGTGGCCGGATACGTTTCCTCATTATCATAAACAGGAAGTGGAATCTCTGAGCCGGAGACAACTGGTACTATAGTTGTAAATGAATGGTACGAGTGCATGAAGGGAATATTGGCTTTATAAATGTTTTTTTTTTTTCATAAGGGGTCTCTGTTTATTTCCAGTGGTGTTATCATGTCTGTGAGTTCAGGTTTGACTGAATCGTGATTTCAGATGTTTCTGGTACAGAATGTGAGTTTTGGATGTTGACATTTGACGAGTTGTTAAGTGATCTTTTTCATCTGATTTCTTTTGGAGGTCAGTTTTCAGAAGCTCTCAGCCTGTTTCATTTTGTCAAAGTGGCTCTCAGAGTAAAAAGGGTTGGAGACCCCTGGTTTGCATCAATGTGATGATGGTTACTGGTTATTTGATCTATAAACAGCTTCTCTGTTAAAGTGCCTCCACACGTGTTTTAAACTCCGTCAGACCCAGACTCAGATGAGGAGTCTGTTGAGACCAGAACCAGAGACTAGCAGACGGGTCAGAACTGTTAGCGCAGTTAGCATCTTTTATTTGTTCATGTTGTTTGTTAGCTTGTAACTGGCAGTGGCTGACACAGTGTTAGCGGTTGTGCTAATGCTAACTCTCTCTCTCTGTACGGACAAGGTATCAGGTTTATTTAGCCCCGCCCCCCGTCCTCACAAGTTGACAGGATTGGTTCATTAGGTTGTGACATATGAAACCCTGGCTGTCTGGATTCATTCTTCTTTGCGTGTCTTAATCACTCCTCATCTCTTCTTCTCTTCACCCCTTTAATTTACTGAGTCTCTCCAGGAGCATCAGCCTTTTCTCTTTAACCCTTCGTTTCCTTTTGTCTGTTGCACATCAAGAGACATTTGCATTTTCTACGCTTCCTGGACATTTTCATCTCAGCCCTTAGCAGGGAGCAGGTTTAATGAAGACTCCCCCTCTCTATAGTTTCTTTAAGTCGTCTCTACACCTCCAGCTCTCCTCCTACGCTCCCTCCATCCATCACACAGAGAGAGAGAGAGAGAGAGAGGGTAATGGAGGTGACCGCAGGATGTGATTCGTCTTTTCACCGCTTCCTCCTTTCTGATTTTTCTCCTCGGCTCTTTCAGCAGCTTCTCTTGACCCTCTTCATCTCTCTTTCTTCTCCTCTCATATTATCTCTATCTCTTCCATCTGTAGTGATGGATGTTATATTATCTTTCCGTCTTCCTCCTCCTCTCCCTCGGCTTCCTCCTCTGTTTGTTCACCTCTTATTTATCGCTTCTCTTCCTCTCTCTCTGTCTATTTTCACACCGGCCTCCTCCTCCTCCTCCTCCTCCTCCTCCTGCACTGTGGGACTTCGACAGGGCCAGTGTAGCAGAGGGTTTTACAGACAGTATACATTATACATACAGCAAGAGAGAGAAGATCAAAGCGTTAGAGAGTCAGAGAGGGGAGATAAAAGCTGCAGAGTCGATGAGTTAGATGGAGACGACATTAAAAGTATAACGACGGAGCCGAATCCTGCCTGAAATCTCCAGATATGAAGCCGACACAGACAGAAGTCTGAATAAGAAAATGCACGTTTAAACACACGTTCATCTGAGGTTGAACAGTATCAACAAATTAGTGTAAAGACGAGCGGAGGCAGTTTTACACTGTGTCCCAGTTCCATATTAACACTGGAGAGTCTCTGCTGGTGCTGACGCTGCACTATTTAACTGCGGGTGAGAGGGAATGACACGAGGAAGTGCAGAATAACTTCCATTTTCCCAGGAATTATTACACATCAGCCGAGTCCCAATTCAGAGGCTGCATTTGAAGACTTGCTGCGTCCCAGCAGAGCGACTAGACCTTCCCATTTCAAAAGCTCCTTCAAACGCAGCTGAGAAATGTGTCCTCCTTTTCCTGGGCAATGAAAGATCCAACGCGGCCTAACCTATCCCAAGATTCATTGTGTGCCAGTAATGAAACGCAGACAGAGAGCCTGAGGATTACACGTTTTAAATGTGAGCATTGGGTTTCTACGGAAGAGGATTAGGCCCACATGTGAAACTAGAATTACCTCCTCTGGTTGTATCCCTCCACCACTCTGGAGCGGAGGGATACAACCATATAAAATATGAACCATTTATGTGAAATTTTGTCATAATTGCTGTGTGTAGTCTTGGGTAATGTCTAAAAAGTGTTTGACCTTTGACCACCAAAGTCTGATTAGTTCCTCATTGAGGGCCAGTGAACATTTGTGCAAAAATTTTGAAGGAATTCCCCCGAGGAGTTCTCGAGCTACTGCGTTCACAAGGCCAAAATCATGTTTTGTGAGATCAACGTGACCTTTGAACTTTGATCTGTAGCCCCCAAAATCAAATCAGTTCGTCCTTGATTCCAGGGGAACGTTTTTACCAAATTTGAAGACATTCCCTCAAGGCATTACGAAGCTATCACGTTTTGTGAGGTCACAGCTCAGTCCAACATCTTACGGTACATCTGTTAAAAGCATGGGCCTTAAAACCTCAAGCTTTTGTGGGAAAAAAGTTACATGTTGTCAAGGTTGCTAAGCGACAGGAGCCGTGTTTCGCTACACAGCTGGTGACGTACAGCAAAAATCCTTTGAGACCAGACCGCCTCATTTCGGTTCGGCCTTCACGGTCTACGTAGTGCCACTATCATTTACACCTGGCCCAGGTTGGGTATCGAACTCCAGTACTTTTATGGACCGGCCAAATTACTTTCACTACCTAATAATAATGTGATCTAATATCATGATCTAATAATGTGGGCGATTGGCTGTTTATTTACATGGACTCGTTTGCGTGTTTAAAGAGAAACTAAAGTAAAACTAGAATTTGTACCGTGATGTGTAAACAAACTCAGCTGGTGTTGAATCTTCAGAATATGAGGTGAAGTTAAAAACATCATCAGCTGCTTGTAAAGTAAAGCAGAAAGAAACCTTTGTATTCAGTGTCAGCTGCATCACAGCTGATGTCACACTCAGACACGTTGCACCATCTTTTACACTTTGTCCTGACTTTCATGGGAGAAGTTCAGTCTTTTTACTCCACTAAGAAGACTGTGCACCACCCAGGGACTCTGCATTTCAACAGACTCCTCATTACATATTTCATGAGCCACTCAGTGGATGAAATGTTAAAACTGGTTTAACCACCAAACATCAAACAGTGTCAAGCTGAGAGCAACCGGCAGACATGAGACAGCACATCAGTGACTCGTGTGGTTCAATGTTATGATATAATTCCTCTATTCTATCTCAGATATTACTGAATTATTATATTTCATCTTTTTAAAAGGACCAATAAGTGCCATAGCAATCATTTATTAATCGTAATCGAGTTAAAAGTTTGAAATAATCGTGTTATGATATGAAGTCATACCACCCAGAACTAGGACCTAATATATTTTTCTATGGCAAAGAGTCATAAAACATCTCAGTGTAGTTTTACATCTCCTCTCTCAGGCTTCTCTCTGGAGCTCTAGTAACAACAGGTCGGTGAGCCAATCAGAAGAGAGGAGGCTCTGAGCCTCTCTGCTGATTGGCTGACTGTTTTCTGAGTGATCCAATAAAAATATAGCAGATTTCATGTAAAAACACTCAGAGAAACCAAATCCTGCAAGGTTTGGATGGTGGGTCCAGGTGGGCGGGGCTTGGTGACTGCTTTGTTGTGACATCACAAAGTTCTGGCCGGTTTTAAGGCTCAGTTTTTTTGGTACTTTCGCAGTATCAATATAGAAGCTAGACCTGATCTATAATGAAACTACACATGGACAGAGACCTTTAGACTGGAGGAGCTTTAAAGTTTCAGTTGAACCTTTGTGTAAAAGGTTCGTGTTATTTCTCTGTGTGCCTCTTTTAAAAGCTGCTTCTCCTGCTGCATTTGGTTTTGACAGAAAAGGCTGAATCAGTATCAGTCCACTCCTCTCTCAGTCACTGGACGTGTGTGTGTGTGTGTTTCATATTCTCTGTTGTGTTTCTCCCTGCAGCGCTGCGACTCTGTGCTGCAGCTGGAAACTGCTTGTTTTAAATAAAGACCTGTGTTATAAATAAAATGCTTTCTCTCTTCCTCTGTTGTGCTTGTTAATGGAGAACAGAAACTGTGTGTTTTTATTAAAGCATCCAGTCGTGCAGAACCAGTGTAACAGGGATTTTAAAATGTCACATTGCTCACAGAGAAACCCAAAAACACAGCGTCTGTCCGTGTGTGTGTGTGTGTGTGTGTGTGTGTGTGCGTGCGTGCGTGCGTGCGTGCGTGTGTGTGCAGCATGTTTTTTATTCAGAACAAATCTCATAGCTGTAATGATGATTTAAAGATCAGATAAACTGTAATGACAAAATAAATATTTGACATTTGTAAAGTTTCCTCAATAATCAAAGTTCCTGTTGAAGCTTGGAAATGAGCGAGTGAGTTGGTTTTCTCTATATTCACAGAAAATATAAATTATGATGTTTAAAAAAAAAAAAAATCTCCTGACCTGTCAGTGTCTGAGGCTCCAGCTGTTTGAACATCTGTCTCTCTGAGTGACGTCACTGATGTGCCCAGCTGAGAGGGGGCAGGTGCTCTAAAAACAACAGTTATTGTAGATTGGCTGTGACTGCTGTGGATGCTAAGCTACTTTAAAACACGGAAGCATTTGAATGCATCAAATGTGAACAGGATATCATCATCGTCTCCTTTAAAACTTCAGAACTTGGCTAAGAATCTTTTCTTCAGAATCACATTAATCCAGCGACAGTTCTCTGTGTAACCATGGTTACACTGCAAACAGGAAGTGCTAATAGCTAATTTGGCTACTTTCTAATTGGTGCCAGTTTGCCAAAATATAAACACGGGCTACCGATAACGGCTGATGTTGTGTGTAGTGTTGTGTGTTGTGTGTACAGTGTAACTCACTCAGTGTTTCCGTGGCAACATTATACTTCCTGACTTCCCATGAAGCATCATGTTCCACTATGTAATGAAGCCTCAGTCAGTGTCAGACTGTGAAAACCACTGGTGTAGCGTGTCGCATTAGCATTGTTGCTATGGTTACCTCAGTATTATTATATAAGATAGTATTTAATCACATGTTGGAAAGCAGAGTGTCACTGCTTTTTCTTTTTGTGTGTTTTCTTTTTTCTCTCCTTCCGTTATATTATAAATTTATTTGTACTTTATTTTAGATTTTAAAAACACACCTCCCTCCCAAAAAACAACAGAAAACACACACACACATGATTATTAAGTTTCTGTTCTGTAAACTTTAAAGTGTCTCCTAAAAGAAACAGACGTATGTTCCCTCTGATAATCACCCCCAAGGTTTCTGCAACAGTTTTCCTCGAGGAAAACATTATTACACTTCAACACATGACGATAACATTTCCCACTTTTCATTAAGACACTTGATGAAGTGAAGAGTCTCTGGTGTCAAATTTTCTTTATGAATCAAATTACACTTTTACCTGGTGTTAAGTTGCTCCTCAAGTTTAATAAACCAATACAGTGGCTGAAAACAAGGTCCATTATCAATATATATTGAATATATAAATGTATGTAAAATTGAAAGTGAGCAGACATTTTTCTCCATGATTGAACATCAGCAACAAACTATAACTTCTCTCTGTCTCCACGTCAACTTCACATTATAGGAAATTCAGATTCATAGAGACACAGAAAATCTGGCAAATACATCACATGGATAAGTGAATAAAAAAGAATGTATAGACAGATAACCGCTGACAGACAGAGAGATGGATGCAGTTCAGCTCGGAGACCGTTTCTCTCTCTCTGTTTTCCTGTCACTCACCCTGCTCTCCATTACTCACAGTGGGAGAACGTGATGTTTAAATTGCTATATGTTTTTCCCCCGGCAACACCAGTCTGTCACAGCCGTGATTTACAGCAGCAAAACCTCAATGTTCTCTGTGTGTGTGTGTGTGTGTGTGTGTGTGTGTGTGTGTGTGTGTGTGTGTGTGTGTGTGTGTGTGTGTGTGTATGTAACAGCAGTAATAAGTCTGTCATATGGCAGTCTGGGCTGGAGTTTGTCTCAGGGGCCAGTTCCTTAAAATTTTGAAAAAACAAACAAGAAAAAACGAGTTTAAAACTGTTAAAACTGCTTTTTTCATTTTTGATGACACTTTGTGAGGAGGGGCCGAGGTCTGCCTGTCAATTGGAGGACCTCCATACTGACTGAACAGACTGGGCATGGATACATACAAAGGTTTTGTTAATGTTTTTCAAATATGGATAATTTCACTTAATTGTTTTTTAACATTTAAACATTTTACTTTGACAAATATTCTGTTGTTTCTATCAGCACTAGAGAGGCTTAAAGGCTCGACTATCTAGAGAATCCATTAAAGCTCCTCCAGTGTAAAGGTCTGTGTCCATGTGTAGTGTGATTATAGATCAGGTCTAGCTTCTATATTAATACTGTGAAAGTATCAAAGCCTCAGTCCACAGAGAAATGCACACAGCCTGTATTCAGAAACTGAGCCTTAAAACCAGCCGTCAGGACTTCTGGAACTTTGTGATGTCACAACAAAGCAGTCACCAAGCCCCGCCCACCTGGACCCACCATCCAAACCTTGCAGGATTTGGTTTCTCTGAGTGTTTTTACCTGAAATCTGCTGTATTTTTATTGGATCACTCAGAAAACAGTCAGCCAATCAGAAGAGAGGCTCAGGGCCTCCTCTCTTCTGATTGGCTCACAGACCTGTTGTTACTGGAGCTCCAGAGAGAAGCCTGAGAGAGGAGATGTAAAACTACACTGAGATGGTTTACACCTTAAAACTACAAATATATCTTCTTGTGGATCAACACTTCAAATAAAACACAGAAGAAGAAAATATGTAGATTTTAAAACATTTAAACCCACATGACCTGCAGTGTATATTAGAAGAGAATCGGGGGAGACAGAACCACGAGTGGCTCATATTTTTTCCATCATGGAGGTGGATGAGTGTGTGTGTGTGTGTGTGTGTGTGTGTGTGTGTGTGTGCGCGTGCGCGTGCGCGCTTGCGTGTGTGTGTGCAGTAATATTTAACTATATATAGTTACACCACCACTGCTGAAGCGGTGTAGTAGCGGTGTGTGAAGGTATGCAGGACTTGTTGGATTCTGTCTCCAGTTGTCAAAGGGCAAACTTTAGCTCCTGGACCACACATTGCCAGATGACAGGTTGCTAGGCAACGCTTTAGGACACAACGGTAAGGGTGGGCACACCTGGTGACATGAAGTGGAAATCTTTTCTGTTCGGCCTCCAGTCCGCTTCCTCCGAACAATGTGGTCCCTGAATTGGGACGCAGCTAAAACGTTTTAGGGTCCAAAATGGCGTCCTTTGTGAAAGGACACGGAGCAGCTTCCTTAGAGCCATTTTCAGGTGTCTTGGTTTTAAATAAACTAGGTTGGCTCAAGTGACATTTCTTTCCATTGGTGAGGTTTGAGTCCTGAGTTTATTCCCTCCACACATACATTTCTGATGTTGACAGGTGGAGAACAAAGAAGAGGAGGAGAAAAAAATGCTTTTTTTCCCTCCAGGAAGAGAAATAGGGAAAAAGTAAAGAAGAAAAGAAGGAGAGGGGGAGAAGGAAGAGAAAAAGAGTTTTACCTCCGGTCGAGAGAAATCAATCAACCCGACAGACCTGTCCGTCTCTCTCTCTGCATCTGTAATAAAGAAATGAAGAAAACAACTGAACTGCATTATTTAAATGTAGCTGTTGCTGAAAAGTAAGCTTGCATAACTGTGAAAACACACACACACAAACACACACACACACACACACACACACAAACACAGCATTCTATCAGCTGTGTTTTTTGCCCAAAGCATCTGCGCGTCTTTTCCTTTTTTTTTTTTTTTATCCCCTCCATCCTTCCTCTCTAATCACAGCCTGGCAGACTGCTCACTTTGTGTGTGTGTGTGTGTGTGTGTTTCTGTGTGTGTGTGTGAAGAGGCGTGAAGCGTTGAGAAAAACCTGAGGAAATAATTCAAACCAGAAAGCGAGAAAGAAATGAATTCAGAGAGAATGAGGGGTGTGACAGAAGAATGGAGGGATGGGTGAAAAACAGAGGAGGAGAGAGAGAGGGAGATTTGAGTGGCCTGAAGACAGAAAAACAGATGCTGCAGCTGGAAAAAACACACACCAAAGGCTGGACGAGGACAAAGAGAACGTGTGTTTATCTGAGCGCAGATGTTCCTAATTTGTTCTAATTATCATTTCTTCAGTCTGTTTATTCTCTAATACAGAGAGGACTCACTCTGCCTCAGATGGCTGTGTTGTTGTGGTGCGTTCAGGAACAATTGCCCCCCTCCACCCTCCCCCTCCGTCTGACTTCAGGGCGTGCCCACTTCACTTTTCAAAATCCGGCTTTTGCATTTTCACATATTTTAAAATCAAACAAACTGAGGCTGAACAGTGAGTTTACTTCTGATGAGAGAAGGAAACAGGTGATTAGCATGTGGCTAAATGCTAAGATCAATAACATCTCACTCATTGAGCCCTGAGTTTTGCCTCTCAGGCTGCGCACAGGTTACTGTGCTTGTAACTGCAGCAGGAGCCACTGAAACTGTTCGTCACGGAGGCCACGTCCATCGTTATTTACAGTTCACGGTACACGCAACAGTAACTTAGAAGGGGTAGGGCTTAATGACTGGTCACTTAGCCCCACCCCCACTGCAGCTCAGAAGAGCCAAGAGCTTGAAGAAATGCAGGCGGCTGATTGGCTGTGCAGGTTTTAGCCTCTATTCATGCAGTGACACAGCCAGGATCCAATCACACACCAGTAGCCCCTCAGGCTGAATGCGATTGGCTGACAGCTCATTATACACATGACTAAGGCTCGGCCAGCGGAACTGACTGGCTTGCTGAAGGGACAGGGGAAACGTGATTGGTTGAAGTTAACGGTGAAATACAAATGAGGCAGTTTGGTTTCAGATGGAATATGCAAATTAGAGTCACTGCATCAGATTTTCTTCTTTCTGTAAAACACAAACTTTGTCTTTTTGTCGTCTCACCTTGGTGAGATAATAACACAAAGTCACTGCCGAAGAGTCAGAAACACACTCTACCTTGTAAACACTTAGAGAGCATTGTTAACATGCAAACAGACACACACACACTTTTCTTAGCAACAGACAAAGAATTCAGATGAGACTGTTTCTTCAATGGCGAAACACATTTAAATGCTGCCTCTCTCCGCAGTCATACTCCACTTGTCCACCAATTATCTGCGGCGCGTCCAGGAAACCGCTGCTCCATATTCACGAGCGAGAACAAAGGAGGAAGACGAGAGAGACTGTGAATGTTAAAATGCTTTAATAGTCACCGTGCAGCCACCAGACAACCTGCACACACACACACACACACACACACGTGTCTAATAATCACACCTGTTTACCCCACAATACAAATGATGGTTTAGCTGTTGTTAGAGAAGAATCAGACACTCTCTCTGCCTCCCACACACATTTAAAAATCAAAGTGGGGAGGAAGGGTGAGTGGGAAGAGTGGCATTAAACCAAACCTGCCTCACACTCATTTTCTTTTATTTATTCAGAGAAACGCTTCATTAATAATACGATGAACCGGCAGGGCGTCGACATCAAAACATGAAAAAGAGAGAGAATCAGTTTAACAGATTTGTGTTTGAAGAGAAAATTGTGTCAATGAGAGACAAAGGGTTAGACTTTGTTTATGTGGCATTTTGCCACTAATGTAGTTGAATTAGTGAAAGTCATTTCTTGTTGAAAGCATACAGAACATTTCCCAAACATGTTAAAATCAGAAACTACATGACTAGTTAAGAAACTTGTAATCTTTCCATGAAAAGGACTTGAGGCCAGAATAAGTGTTTCTGCTTTATTTTGTGCGATGACGAAGTGATGTATCTCCGTGGTTGTGCCATCTTCTCCGTAGCCGGATCGTCCTGTCGTCTCCCTGTGAAATACCACACGCCGATATGATCGAGCAATTCATTTCAACTCAAAGACGCTTTATTGGCAAAAGCAATCAAAGCATCAAAATACAATTTCCAAAGACACAAGAACACAAAATTCTCATCACACTCAAAATTATTTAATTTGTCGACCCTTACGTCCTGTTTACAACCATCAAAAGCAGCAGCTGACAAAGCAACCTGACGTGTGTGTGTGTGTGTGTGTGTGTGTGTGTGTGTGTGTGTGTGTGTGTGTGTGTGTGTGTGTTGCAAGCATAAATGTTATAAATGTGAAACTATGGCAGGGAAAATTAAGTTTAATATTAATTTCATACTACAAATAATGATAATCATAAATTAATTCGCCTTCTGCGATGGGCACAGCCCTGCTCTGGATTAATAACCAATCTGATTAACCACCTGAATGATCAATGGTCTGACTCTTGGACGTTGGTTGTGTTGTAGTTTGAGTAACCTGCATTATACTTTCCTACTTACTCACCTGTGCTGAGCTTCTTTAATATCGCCGGAGTGGTTTAAACTGAAGAACAGACGGATCATACTGTCACATCTTCACCTTCTGTGTCTCTTTATTTCCCTTTATGCTGCTGGATCCCTATTGTTCTTGTTCTTATTATTATTCTTGTTATTATTCTTATTATTTATTTTATACTTTCTTATTTTTCTCTGCTAAAAGTGAAAAAAAGAAACCACTGGAGAAAAACTCCTGAAAGTTGATATATTGGTTGCAAATTCCTCCCGATACTGTGGCACAAATGCTTATACTATAAGTGGTGCTATAATGATGAAGTTAAGGTTTTTGCAATTTAATGGTCTTGACCTTTAATGACCTTTAATGGTCTAATGGTCTTCTGTTTTAAAAATGTCTAATTTTCCAGCCATTTTCCATAAAAAAGAACATGAATCCAAAACAAACTAGTTTCTTCTTACTTTTCTTTCAGAATCCCACAAAGTATCACGTCTCTCTTTCTGTCTGTCAACACTGTTAAGGATGGAGTCGTCTTGTTTGAATAAACTTTATTGAAATCGCCACAGGACACATCCAATCACAGGCCTATTCGATCTGTAGTGTGAGCATGAACGTCTCGGGTTGTGGTTGCGCAGGAAAGTGACTTAATATAAAATACAAGAGGAATAAAACATGCTGAGATCTGAAACCTGATGAATCAGTTTGTATTCAAGCAACACCCCTGATTATGTCTTAGATTTCCAGTCTGGCTGTAAAATAAAAACCTCGCCACAAACTCAAGCGGGGAAAGAAGCAAGTCAGTCAATCATTCACAGCTAACCCACATTTAAAGTGGGAAATGAGAGGAGCAGGTCTGACAGAGGAGGGAGGGAGGTGGCGTCTCGCTCTGACAGATGTGATCAGTGTGTTTCTCCTGACACACGGCGACACACCTACAAACACAGCGTGGTGCAAACTGAAGTGACAGTGAAGATGTCGAGCTGTCACCTCTGATTCAGTCTCTGCCGCTCCTCTCGTTTCACATTTTTACTTCATTTCTTTCTATCATCTCCTCGTCTTTATTTCTGTCTCGCTGTGTCCGTCTCTCTGCGCTCCATGTGATCGTTTGTCCATTACTTTACCCGTATAATCGCTCTTTCAGTTTCTCTGTTCCCACAGTCCCACATTAGCTTTGTCACCACCAAGCAGCAACCTCCAGGGCTGAAACATCAACAAGGAGGAAAGAGAAGCTGCAGTTCCTCTAACGACCACTAGAGTCTGGCTCCAACAGTGAGTCAGTCCCCATAGACTCCCATGTTAAAATGTCCAACTTTACAGCAGAAATAAACATGTTTACAGCCTGGTACAGAAACTGTTTTGGTCTCTAGAGCTAATTTCCTCCTTCATGACACCTGTTTATATAACTCACCTGTTTACATTTTATAAAGGACCAAAGTTATGGAGGATTGTGGGCGTGGCCTCTTTTGAGTGACAAGTGGCTGAGCGTATTCTTGCCACAAACCGGCATGAGCCGAAGTATCAGCTCCACACACGCCCCTCCCACCCTTTGACCATTTTTGGATTAGTTGGGAGTTAGGGGCGGGGTCAGGCACTGCCAAGATGGCTATGGTGGAGCAGCTCACTCTGAGCCTGTAAACTTCAGCTCCTCTGTGGCGTTTTAAACGATCTCCAACTTTCCACTCTGCAGTCGGTTGCTTAGTTACTGCGAACGAGGAACAGCAATGGAGAAGGAGGTTTCTTTGCTCGGACCGACGACAACTTGGAACTGTTACTGAACGAACGAGGTGGTCATGGCGACGGAAAACACAGATTGGCAGTCGTTTTATTAGTTAAAACATATTAGTGAGGACCAAGTCCGAGCTAAAATGACACAGACTCGATTCCAACTTTTAGGTGGTAATACATCAGGGTTTGGTTGGAGTCCAAGTCTTGATATAATCTCTATTTTCCAGGTTGCTGTGGACTTCCTCTGTCCTCCCCATGGCCAAAAAGTAAAACAAAATGAAGCTTTAAATTAAAAAGATGCAGTGATATGAATAAGTAAAGCAATCCTGCTCCCCTACTATAATACCAGAACCCCACCCCCCCCAGGAAATCACTCACATGTGCAAGTCAATTAAATTCTGCCTGAAAACAATCTGTCAAACTCAAGGCGAAAATGAAAAGTCAATGAAACGTCTTGTAGCAGCTTTGATCGCCTGCAGATTCAAACACGATATTGAGGATCTTCATTCTCGCACATTTATAATCCGGTTTATCACAGACTCCGTGAAACTCAGTCAGTAACAGCCACTTCAGGCTTTTAACGTCCACAGCGATTAATGAAACCAGAGGAACCCGGGAGAGTTACACGTTGTGGAGAAACGTGGACAGGAAGGAGGAATCGTACTGGTTTGTTTGGATCGTGAGGCGGATGAAAGACTGTAAAACACAAGTCTTTATAAAACGAGAAGAATGATGATGATGATGATGATGATGATGATGAAAGCTGCAGGCTCATTAAGTCAGACAGGATGTAAGTAAACAGAGAGGTCAGAGAGCGGTGTCTGCTTCGACGAACGTTTGAGACATCAAGCAGTTTATTTTATTTTTTTTATGAGTGTCCTTCCTTCTTTACTTGCATCCTTACTCCCTCATTTCCTTTTCTGTTTCCTTATTCTTCTTGTCTCCTACCTTCTTATGTCCTTTCCCTCCCTGTCTCGTAGAAGACGTCCCGCACTCAAATATCTCAACAGCTATTGGACGTATTGAAGCTTTTGTAGAGACATCCACGGTCTTCGGTCGGTCCCACGACTTCTCCTCTAGCGCCACCATGAGGTTGGTTGAAGTAAAAGGTGTCGAGAATTGCTGAATGGATCAGAATAAAGTTTAATTCGGTCGTTCGTGTTCCCAAACTCCGGTGATTCTCTGACGTTTCATCTCAACATCAAGTCACAAACTAAAGACGTTCCCATGAGCCTCAGCTGTAGTTTCGGTTTTATGCTAACTAGCAACCGTTAGCATGCCTGTCCTTCCCCTAAAGCTTCTTATTCTCTTTGTTCCTGCCACCAAAGTTCAGACGATTCAGTTATTAACCAGTGGAAATGAAAGCAGTAAGTTGAAGAAGCAGCGGTGACCTCTGCCCTCCCTCATTGGTAAACATTGTTGAGGCTGTATGCAGGCGGGAAGGAAAAGCTGCAGACAACACTCAGGGCTGAGACACAGAATTAAACATCAGTCAAAGATAAGAAGAGAAAGTGCCCTCGACATTATGTGTTATCTGTAAAAGAAACCAAGGCTGTGGTCGAAAAGTCAAAATAATCTCCTCTCCTCAGCTCTCGATGGAAAACGTCACGAGGTCAAGAAAAAGATGTGAAGGAAAATTCATGAGGAAAAAACACAAAAACAAAAAACACACAGGATTGAAATGTTGAAATAAGAAAACATGGAAGAAAAATACAAGTAGAAAGTTGTTTGTGGAGCGATTTAAATTCTATTCAGACATAAGTAGGTTATGCAGAGTTTTGACCTTTTTTAAACACTTTTGTGAAGTTGAGAAAATGTATTTTTTGTGTGTATTCCACATCTATGTATAAAGCATTTTGTTATGATGATGATATTCAATGTACCTGTTCCGCCACAGTGAAACTACAATGGTGCGTTGTTTTTAAATGTTGCTGCAGCAAAGGATTGTGGGACGGCACGTAAAGGAGGATGAGCTGCAGCAGCATCATGATCAGAGCTGAGGAGAGGAGCTTCAGTGCTTCCTACCTTGTCTCCTTCAGCAGAGGAAACACCGGAGCTTTCTTTAGGAAAGGAAAGGAGAAAATGCCGTCCCACAATTCCTTGCCACCATATCCATAAATATAGATTTATTCTCTTTAAATCCAGCGAGGAGTCGTCATGAAGAACGATTGAATTTATAGTTAATTTCATCATCAGAACTAAAAACTAGAGTCTGTACAGAAATGCTGTTTCACTGATTCTGTCTAAAGCACTTAAATGAATTTTCTATTTAACAACTGACTATAAACTTCAGTCAAAATATTATTAATTTTGATCTCTTGCTCAGTTTATTTCTGTTTAATTATTATTTTAATGGCTCGACTTTCTCTATTTGTATTTTTCTGTCTGGTTTTCTTATTTCAACATTTCAGTCCTGGTTGTTTTTATGCTCAGTAAAGACGGATACATCGTCCAAGTGTTTATAAATCACTTTTTTATTCTCTTCCTGAGTCCTCATGAAGTCTCCTTCACATGTTTCCTTCATGGAGGTCGAGGAGAGGAGGGTAGGAAAGGAGATGATTCAGTCTCCTTCTCTCCTGGCTTTGTTAGCACACTGCTAACTTCCTCAGTGTGCTACTGCCCCCAGCTGTCCGTCAGTGGAAGTGCTCCATAGCGCTGCTAGTGGTTAGCATGGCTCCATACACTTCATCCTGTTTCCTCGTTTTCTTCCTCCATACTCCTCCTTTCCTCTCTCCTTATTTGCTGCCTTTTTCCTAGTTGTCTTCCCTACATCCTCCTTTTCTTATTCCCTTCCCTTGTGTCTGCCCCTACACCTCCTCCTCTCCACCTTTCCTTCCCCTCCTTCCTCTAGCCTCCTACCTTTTCCTTTCCTCTTCTTCTTCCCTCCCTCGTCTCTCTACAGCGACGTCCGTCTCTAAAGGCAGAACCAGAATTAATTTGATGTTTTAAACCTGCAGAGAACAAAATGAGTTTTTATGTTCAGAAACACACACACACACACACACACACACACACACACACCTCTCCACTGAATACACAACTGTTTTATCTTCTTTCTCTCCACCTTCCTTCCTTTTTCTTGTCATTTTTTTGCCTCTCTCTGCGGATTTGCCTTCATCCTCCCTGTCAGTGTGTGTGTGTGTGTGTGTGTGTGTGTGTGTGTGTGTGTGTGTGTGTGTAACGGGGAATTACAACACAATTTACAAGTTCACCTTGACTTCAGCAAAACTGAATTATTCTGCTCTGTGACACAGAGACTCCACAGCTCCATTTCATTTCCTCTCCTCCTTTTCATCCCTCCTTTCACCTCTCCTCACCTCGCCTCATATTTCTCCTCTCTCCATCTCTACTTCCTCTTTGTTTTTCCCTCCTCCTCCTCACTTCTTCACTCCTCCTTTTTCTTATCGTCTTCCTTCCTTTCCTGCTTCTTCTTACTTCCTCTCCTCATCTCTTTCACTCCTCATTTTGTTCCTATCTCCTTCTTCTCTTCTCTCCTCTTTCTCTCTTCTCTCCTTGTTTTCTCCTCCCTTTCTTCTGCTCTCCTCTCATCTCTCCTCACTTCCTCTGTATCTTTTTTCTTCTTCACTCCTAATTCCTCTTTTCCTTTTTTTCTTTTCCTCCTCCTAATTCTCATTAACCCTCTCTCCTCTCCTCCTTCTTCTCCTCTAACTCTAACCCTACTTAATCCTTACTTTTTTTCTTCCCCTCATTCTCCTCCTTTTCTCCTCCTTGTTTCCTCTCCTATCCTCCTCTCTTGTATGTCTCCTTTCGATGATGGATGGGGAGATGGATGCTGTGTTGCCACGGTAATTTGATGGATGGTTGAACAGGTGATGCGAGGGACAACAGAGCGAGCTGACTCCTCTCCGGCCTGATTGGGTCAGATCCTGGTAGATTGTGTCTGACTGCAGGTCACAGGTTCGAGTCCCCGGACGTTTGAACACATGATCAATGTTGAAATGACACAACAGAGAAAACCTGCACTTCATTTAAGATGAAGTTCAATTCAATAAAAGGACGTGAAGCGCCTCATCCCAACAGATAACTGCCAGTGGCGTGGTTGCCCTGACAACGGGCAACTTTTATGCTAATGTTACCACACACACACACACACACACACACACACACACACACTGTATTGAGCTGGTGATGGTTATGAATGACCCAGATATGAATCATAATTAAAGGAGTATTTCCTGAAATTATCTTCCTGTAACAAGAAAAAATGGGCGGGTGTGTGTGTGTGTGTGTGTGTGTGTGTGTGTGTGTGTGTGTGTGTGTGTGTGTGTGTGTGTGTGTGTGTGTGTGTGTGTGTGTGTGTGTGTGTTGTCCTTGAGTCCTGGCAGAAAAGATGAATGAGCTGTAATTACACTGATACAGAGATAATCACGGGAGGAAAGGAGGAAGAAGGAGACGAGGGAGGAGAGGGAGGAGAGCCAAGGTCGAGGTCCAGAGGAGGAGAGCAGTTTATGTGAAAACTCAAAACTTCAGGGTCAATAAATTAGTTGAAGAGTTGAAGTTTTCACTGGATTATAACTTAATCTTTTAATTCGAGCGTGGCAGATGAAATCGTCTCACTCTCATTGATAATGTGATTATTGTTTCTGAGATGAAGCCGACACAAATACGAACGTGCTGATCGAGTTTAGATCTTTAATTAAAGCTTCAGTTTCTCAGATGAGTTCCAGCATTCAGTCGCTAAATTGGAGTTTCATTTTAATCTTTTAGTTTAATCATGAATTCATTCATTCAGTTTATTTCCTATTTAGTTGCTGAGTTTAGTCCCTTAACTTTGTTCTTAGTGTGAGTTTGTGTGTGTTTCCTGATTTTAGATCCTGAGATTATTTGGTGAAGAGCGCACGGTCCTTCATTTACCACCTTTGTTCAGTTCCTGCGTTCGGCTCCTAAGATAACGAGGCGGCGTTTGTTCCTACATTTGGTTTAATTCATGAGTTTTTTTCAGCTTCTATCTTTAGTTCCTTGTATAATAAACTTGTAAAGCCTCATTCGTTCGTTTGTGTCGCGGACTAGTCAAAGAATATTAAAGATCACAGCCTCCAAACGACCTGTGGACTCTTCCTCCGTCTCTCCGGCGGTGGTGGCAGCTGAGTTTGCTCCCCGGGGGCGTCGGCTCTGTGTGGCGCGTTCATCACCGGCCTCAGCAGGACGGAGACTCGGGCTCAGACCGTGATAAAACACAGAAAAGGGGATCATCCAATCTGCCTGAGTCAGAGGAGGATCAAAGGGGGAGCTGCTGCCACGGTAACCACCGACTGAACGCAACAATACACCTCCTGCAGGGAGGAAGAGAAGAAGAGTGGGAGGTTGGAGGGAACTGACCTGCAGGCAGCCGTGACAGGGGATCTATTACAGTGCTGCACAGGAAGAGGCAGACTGACGGTCGGAGCTCCCACCCTGCGTCTGTTCTCTCTGGATATTTAATCAAAGCGATTCAGTCACAGTCTTTCTCTTTATTGATCTTTGTATCATTTTCCACTTTAACGACTCGTCCTGAGGTTTGGAGGCGTAAACATTAACGTGTCCGATCTTTAGCTCTTGTGTCGCAGTGACTGAGACATTCACAGACACACTTCTACCTACACGTAGATATACATTCATTTAAACAGAATCACACTAAACGTTTCTGAAGACAGCTGTTGGGTTATTTGTTTATGTTGCCACGGAGACTGTCACCGTCAGTCCGGTCCAATGAAGCCGCATCCACATCCGGACAAGTCACGCGTCACATCTACTACATGCGTGCGACGTTCATGGTCCCCAGAGGATGATCCCTACTGAGTTTTGGCTTCTCCTCTAGCGCCACCATGAGCTTCACCTTTGTGGCTTTGAGTGAAAACTAACACGTTCATTTTGCCTGAAGGATGAATTATTCATGTGACGTCTTAAAGGTCCCATGAAACGAATTAATATATTGTTCCCAGACACCAACACACACAGAGTTTTTCACTCACACGATTCACAGACTTCGGGACGATGTTCGGTTTGACGTGCGATGAGAGATGCTCTGATTTTCTACAACTAGGATGTAATTTAACAACTTTTAACTGGCAGCAAATTAAAACGTGATTATATAATGTTGAGGAACAGCTTGTGAAATTGTGATGAGTGAGCCGTCTCAGACGATTACTACAGCAATCCTTACGCCTGCGAGGATTCCTCTTGAGATGCTGCAGCTGCACCATCATGTTTGCAGCAGTGTGGGATACTCCAGCTGAAGCACCCGGTGGTGGGGGTGGGGGGGGTCAACCTCCTCCTCCTCCTCCTCCTCCTGATTAATTAAAAGCTCCACATACAGGGCTGCAAATATCAAATTACCGTCTCTGGCCGCAGGAAGTCGTTTTCCTGTCGACACAAATGTTTAACTCAACCCCGACCCCAATCGCGTTGGAGCTAAGTGCAATTTCCAAATCGCAGCAGCTGCAGAAAGGTAGAAAGAGATGAATGAACACTTGACACAGGGACCCTGGTGTTTGATCGTGTGGTTTCTAATTGATTTTAATATTGCTGTTACTTCCGGGACCTGAGTGCCTCATGTTTAACTTCAATAGGTCAAAATTTCACTTTGTCCATTACGACCAAACACCTGCGAAGCTAATGACGTGTGCACCAGCCTGAAATGTACTCCGTGTGTAAGAGCTAGCTTGTAGCAGATATATTAGATGTTAGCATTATCATTGTGAGCGTGTTGCCATGCTGACGTTAGCATTTAGCTCGTAGCACCGCGACTCGTACATATAGCTCCACAGAGCTGCGAGCGTGGCGGCGGTTGTGAATCCAAAGACCTGAATCACTGAAGAATCAAACTGTGCAGACGGGGGCGGAGAGTCAGAGGTGTGGAGCCGGGCGGCAGCAGGTTACCTGAAATTTAAATTCTTAATTTACAACGAAGGATTTCACCTTTATTTTACACAAACTTAATGTGATAAAGTAATACTGGCTCTCTCTAAAAACACCTGATCTATTCAATCATACCGTTACCAATACTTGTGTCTGTGTCTGTATCTGTATTCACCATCAGTCGTCAATGAACCTCTGCTGCTCCTCCGGGGACTGACTCTGGATCTGTTGCACCGTGATTTCACTGGAGCAGTTTTTATTTAATTTAATGTTTTGAAGCTCTCATGGTTGTAATTTTGCAGTGGAGATTTGAAGCAGCCCTGTGATATTTGAAATATATTAAAGGATTATAGAGGTTTTTTTCTCTGTGAGGGAACAGACTCAGTCAGGCAGTTTAACGGATTCTCCTTTAGCTGCTCCGCAGAGAATTCAACCGGTTTCATTTAAATCTGCACAAACAGACGGCTGATTATTAATCATCTAGACAAATCAATCCCTTTGATCAATACACAAGCATCAGAGACAGCAGCAAGGTGGTTTCCATGTCGGGAGGAAGTCTGGGCTGCATGTTTTATGAGTGGCCTTTAGGGGGGAATCTGAATGACATGTTTGGTATTCACTGGTGCACAAAGTATTCACGTTTTCTTCTAAAAATGGAAAAACCACAGTGTAAAATGTACTTAAAGTAGCAAAAATAAAAATATTCAATATGTCAAATGCTGCCTTTCTGAGTGTTACATCACTATTTATATTATTTTATTAATATAATGGAGTAAAGTACAGTATTTGCCTCTGAAACGCAGTGTGTAAATGAAGTGTAATGGAGCGCAGTGCACCAGGGTTGCACTTACATTAGCTGATTGGCATCAGCTGCTTCATTAATGCTCCACAATCACCGGCTCATTCTCAGCTGTGTGGCCGTGTCAGCTGACGAGTAACATCCAATCACGTTCGCACAGACACACAGAGAGCAGCTGCTGCGACCTCACGCCAAAGTTGTGATCGGAAACACACGATTATTCGTGCCTGAGGCGACGCGAAGCACATGAAGACGCATCCACTCGAGCTGACGACGCTTCGTCTGGAGTGAAATGTTTACACTTTTATCAGTGAGTTCATGAGTCTGATTAACAAACACAGGTCGGAGGGAGAAGAGGGGAAATGACTTCTGAGTGCATCCATTGCTAGCTAGCACACAGCTAATGTACGGTTAGCATGTATGTCGTTTGAAAATTTGCTTTGCAGTGAAGATTTGCAAAGAAGTTTATTCTTTCTGTGTATTTTGCATTTGTTATGTCTCGTCCCGACTCTTTAGTTTGAGCTGCAGCCACATGCACCTGCACCTGCACCTGCACCTCTGTATGAAGTGAATAAAATCAGGAAGTAGACAGGTCGATTAAAATGCAAAGATATGTTAAATGCACAAAGAGATGCAATAAAACCTGCAAGAGATACAAAAAGAAGCTCAAAGAGACAGAAAATGAGTAAAAACAAATCGACTATAAAGAAACAAAAAGAGTAAAAACAAATGCAAATCGAGCAGAGAGAAACAAAACGATGATGGCTCGATCCAAATGTTGAGGGAGAGAAGTAAAACAACCACAAACACAGAGACACAATGATTATGAAGAACTGTAAAAACCCACAGGAGGAAAAGAGGCTTCAGGTGTGAGGAGGATCCCAGAACAACCACAGACTGGACGTTTGTACATTGACTGATTCAAAAGCTTTAACTGTGAAAAACAGCAACAGGAAGTTGTTGAGTACTTTTATGCTAATTTGTCCTTCTTAAAATCTTATTTGGAAATATTGTCTCTTGGCGTCTCCATGACGACAACACATAGTTTTATGTGTATGTAAATGACGTGTTTGATCCTTCGTGTGCAGAGAATTAAAGAGGTAAAGATAGAGAGATAAATGTTTGTTCTTGTTCACATGTTGTTGCTCAGTGTTTTCAGCAGATGTTTTTTCTTTTCCCCGTCAGACTGAGCAGAAGAAGCAGCAGATACCTGTGAAAATCTAAACATGGAGGTTTGAACATCACATACTGATGACAGTCCAATCAACACGCAGCCTGCCGAGCGCCTGCCGAGCGCCTGCCGAGCGCACACAGATCCCCGGCGGACGAGCGCGGTGCCTGCGGATGTGAGGTGAAGATGTGATGAAACACACACACAAACACACACTGACACATCTCCGCCTCGGAAACACGAGTCAGTGTGATGATCCGTGACAAACGGCACACGTTCCACGACAGACGTTAACACGGTGGACGAACGTGACGGACACAAGGTCGATAACGGAGACAGGAAGCTGAAGCTGCAGAAGCAGAAGTTAATTTATCAAAGAGGTTTAAAGTTTTCAGGCTGGTGCGTGAAACAGTCACGTCTTCATTACAACCTCTTCACGTCGACCGCCTGTTTCTACGACCTTCACATGATTTTACAGCTTCTCGTCACCAAAACTGTTTTTATTTCTAAACCTCCGTTAATTTACCTCGTACCTTTGAATCCTTTTTAATGTTTTCACTGGAGTTGAGCTGCTGAAATTTCAATAAAAACATGAACAGCAGGGGTTTTCTCAAACCTCTGACCGGGAGTGTGAGGATCAGTGAGAGCGACGCAACGGCTTCTAAATACACATGAGTGTGTGTTATACAGCAGGGGATGATGGGCAATTCAAAAGGTGAGGGCTGCTGGTCTCATTATAGCAACACACACACACACACACACACACACACACACACAGACTGAGCTGTGTGTTAATCAGTGCTGTGGATGTGAAGCTTTGACCTTTTCTAGTCAAACCGCCTGTTGTGATAAAACCCAGTTGTAGGTCTCACACACACACACACACACACACACACACACACACACACACACACACACATACATATACATGTTGGTCTTGCTATAGTTGTGAGGCCTCAAACCGAGTCTCAACCATCAACCGGCCCGTTGAAGTCATGAGGCCAAAATATCAGAATCTCCCAAAATTAGTCCACACAGCCGTAGAAAGACATGTACACACACACACACACACACACACACACACACGTTCACCAAAGACATGCAAAACGTTGTTTTTCTGCTGCTGACCGCACAACCATCCCAATGAGACATTAAATAACTGGCGCCATGACGACGTTCACAGGTGTAACGTACAGTCATCAAATGCACCAAGAAGCTCCTTTTATTCGGTGTGTGTGTGTGTGTGTGTGTGTGTGTGTGTGTGTGTGTGTGTGTGTGTGTGTGTGTCTTTCCCAGCTTTCTGACAGAGTGCTGAGTCTACACCTGGATGATTAATACACCTGCAGAGAGAAACACACACAAAGAAACTGGCATGTGTGTGACATGTATTGAGAAAAAAAGAATTTGTGTGTGTTTGTGTGTGTTGAACCTGGTGTGAATTGACACAGGAAAATACCCACAATCCCCTAGGACAGGTCTCTCAGCTCTGTGCTGAGCTGATTACCTGCTGCTGACACACACACACACACACACACACACAGAAAAAGAAGTGGAGAATCAAAACTTCAGTTTCCTCTCAGTTGAGGCTGAATTCATGATGAACTTTAAATAATAACACTGATTACATCTCACACCGTCGCCGTAGTTACTGTCAGTGAGAAGAGTTGTCCGGTTCTGACCAAACGTTTGTGTTTGTGTGTGTGCTGTTTAGCGGACACTGTTGTCCCACAATGCATTGCACAAAAATGGTAAAGCAAGTCACGGCAGGAAGACATTAAAACGGTCGGTTGATGGTGGAGAACCAGCTGCCGAATCATTGAAGACACAGTTTGTTTTCTCACACCCACGAGGTGTCTGCAGGGTTCTGCTGCAGACGTCCAGTTGTTAACTGGCAAACAAACATGGACGCTGAGTTTGAAGCGAGGCTGTGTGAGGAAGTCTCCCCTCCCCTCACCTCTGCGGTCATCTTCAAGAGCATAAGTTGAGCAAAGCGGCTCTTCCTCCATCGTCCAAGCGGAGAAGAAATGAAAACAACGAGAGAAAGTGTAAAAACAAAGAAGGAGGTAAATAAGGAAAGGATGGGTTAGGGAAGAAAATAAAGACGTGAGGAGGTGGAGAAGGAAATTAGGAAACAACAGGGAAGGTAAGGAAAGGAGGAGTAAAGCGATGGAAAGAAGAATGGAGAAAATAGAAAAGGAAGACGAAAAGGAAACAAGGAAGAAACGAAAGGATGTAGGGGAGGAGACAAGGAGGCATGCTGGGAGAAGGAAGTACTGGTGTCAGCGTATTCTTCTTGCGTGGATGTGGCCATTTTGATTTGAGTCGCAATACGTGATCCAAGTGTAGTAGAAATCCGTCCATGCGCTCGGAGTCTGACGGGACACCGACACATTTATGAATCAGTGCGTGGAGCAGACACACAAACCCGACTCAGGCCCTCAAGTAGAAAAGTTTGATACTGAATATCATTAGTTTTTCCAGCTGTGACTTTGCACTGAGGAGTAACTTCTTTGAATAATGCAATTTCATCATGTCAAAGAGCTGGTGAAGCAGCGAGGAGGGCGCATTTCATGCTTCAGCAGCACTTAAATAACATCTGCAACGCCGAAATTCAGCCTCAGTCGAGACGCTTCTTGTTTTCCATAATATTCCGTCTTTAAAGCAAATCCAGCACAAACAAGAAAACCTCCAGCAGAGGTTCACAGTACTTCACCCAGTCTCTCTCTCTCCGCCTACTACTCATTCTGTTTGGGAGAGATTGATGGATGGACGATGGATTATTGATAGAGGGACGGAGGGATCGATAGAAGGAGGAGAGAGGCTGAAACTAGGCCACCCATCTGTTCAGGCCCGTCCACTTATCTGCAGAGTCCGATTTTTAATGTGGCCAGAAAGAGAGGAGGAGGAGGAGAGTCTGAGAAACAACGGAGCAAAAAGCTTGTTCCTCGGTCATAAAGGAGACGAGGAGGCAGGAGAAGGTGATGAGGAGAGGAGGAGAGAAGGAAAAGGTTGAATGGAGGTAGAGAAGAAAAGGAAGAAAGAACAAAGTACAGAAGGAAAGGAAACAATGAAGTAAATAAGGAAAAAAAGGTATTTTAAACATGGGGTAAAGAGGAGGAGAGAGAGGGGAGGAGTAAGGAGGAGGTAAGGGAGAACAGAAGAGAACTGAGGAATCAGGAAGGAAAGAAAGAGGAAGATAAGAGGAAAGTGAAGGACACAAAGGTAGGAAAGGAAAGGAGGATGTAGAGAAGGAAATAGGGAAACAAGGAGCTTGGTAGAGGAAGGAGGTAAGGTAGAAGGAGAGAAGGAGATACTGAATGAAATGAGAGTAGAAAAAGGAGGTAAATAAGGAAAGGATGAGTTGAGGAGGAAAATAAAGACACAAGGACATGGGGAAGGAAATTAGGAAACAACAAGTTAGGTAAGGAAAGGAGGAGGAAAGCAAGGAGAGCAAGAAAGGAGAACATATAGAACGAAATGAGGAAAAAGGGAGGTGAGGGAGAATGGAGGAGATAGACGAGGAAGAGGGAGAAGGAAAAGGAGGAGGAGAAGGAGGACCGAAAGGAGGAGGTAGGGAAGGAGACAAGGAGGCAGGGAGAAGGAAGCAGTTGCATCAGCTGCCAATTAAACGACCTGGACAGAAGCTGTTTATGTTGATGGACAGATGTACAGTGCCCCCCAGTGGCTGCTGGGAGAGCTGCACACATGTTCCATAGACTCCACACTCACACACACACACACACAGCGTTTCATTATAAACTTTATATAAAAGCTCCACATCATTACGCTGATGGAGTTAATGCACAATATCCTGTTTCCCTCTCGCTCTCCTGATGAGAATAAATGAGTCTCTCGCCCCAAACGAGAAGGTAATGGAATATTGAATAAATGATGTTTCCTCCCCACAGCCTCTAACCTGTGTGTGTGTGTGTGTGTGTGTGTGTGTTTATGTTTATACTTTAAGTTTAAAGGATTCATCCGCACTTTTAAATTTAAATTAGTTTTTCTGCTTTGTGAGTTTTTCCCACCTGACAGGTGGGTTTGTTTAAATCACTTTGAATCATCGGACTTCCTGGTGTGTAATGAAGGTTTATGGAACATTTGCAGCCAGTAGACGTATAATTTAACAACAAGGAATCAGAAACACACAGTTTATAGATCCAAACAGTGATCAGTGAGAGCTGCTGTTAAAACGTTCCATGTATTGATAATGTGTCGTCTCTCGTAACGTCAATGGATCAGCTGTGAGTCCGACAACATTCTTGTTAAGGCAAATATTGATACCGAAGGAGTTTCATCAGCGTCACTGAACCAATCAGCATGCAGCATGCTTGGACCAAGATCTAATAATGCTTTGATTGGTTGTTTATTTACATGTCTGAGTGTGTTGTAGTTTCCTTTTTGTTAAAAATGGATTTGAGAAAATTGGTATAAAAAAAAAAAAGTATTGATAAGAATTGGTGTTGAAGTCAAAGTATCAATATCAAACCACTTTGAATGACGCCCAGCGCTAGGAACAGGTGGGTGGGTGAGAGAGGGAGGAGTCAGGTGGCAGGAAGGCGGGAAATTTCTATGAGACAGGGTCGGCCAGTTCCAACCGAGAGGCAGGCTGCTGGAAATCCATCTACACATTTAATCAGAATAATATCGTGAGAGGAGAAAACCCAGCTTTATTCACATAACGTCAGTCAATGGAAACTCAGAACATTCGCAACGTTCGACTTTTTGCTTCTATTTTGTGCAAAACTGTGAAGGACACCCGGTTATTGTTTCATGGTTTTAAGTCTGTTAAAGAACACAAAGTACCCACCTGTCACTCAATAGGCCACGCCCTCAATCTTCCATAACTGTAGTCCTTAATCAAATGTAAGCAGGTGAGTTACATAAACAGGTGAAGGAGGAAATTAGCTCTAGAGACCAAAACAGTTTTTGTACCAGGCTGTAAACATGTTTATTTCTGCTGTAAAGTTGGACATTTTAACATGGGAGTCTATGGGGACTGACTCACTGTTGGAGCCAGACTCTAGTGGTCGTTAGAGGAACTGCAGTTTGTGTAACTTTCGTGTTGCCTTCATTTTTAAACCATGGAGGATGGCGCCCGTTAGTAACTACGTCAGTAATTGGGTGTAGTTCTGAATAAATCTGTTTTTAGACAAGAAGCTGAGTTTTGCTTCTGTGTTTTTATGTTTCCAGCATCTGTGTCTGAGTGAGAGCAGGAAGTTTGATCCTTTGGCTTTGAGGTTAAATCCATGAACATTATTTTACAGTGTGAAGCTGAAGGCAGAGGAACGCCGAATCACAGAGTTACTTTGGTGTTTGAACAACTAAGGTTCAGAGGACCTCAGTTTGCTGACTGTACACATTTCTGTGTGTGTGTGTGTGTGTGTGTGTGTGTGTGTGTGTGTGTGTGTTGTCCTGGTAGTTTGAAGTGTGACATATGAACTGAAGCTGCAGTGGAAAAATGAAAGAACAGCAACCAATCACCTCACACTCACACCCAGCCAGCAGTGTTCATTACAGTGACAGATCTGTTCTGTGATTGGTGGCGACGTTCTGATGTGAGGAAGAATCTGATTGGCTGAGAGAAAACATCAGAAATTAAAACCTTGATGGATAAGAAGAGGAGTCTGTTTTTCAGCTCCTCATTACAGGCTGACCCTCCTAATTAGACCGATGTTAATGTCGTTAACGAGTTCTTGCTGGGCCAATCACATGACCCAGATCACAAGAGGGGGTGGGGCTAATTGATATTTAATTACTGGATAAACAGGACATCCAGCTAATAAAGCGGGAAACTTTAACCTTTCTCTCTTATGTGGTTCATTACCCTGTAATTAGGAGACTAGTCCATCCGTCTGTCTCCGTGTCACATGTCTGTCTCCATAACGAGCCTTAGTTAGTGGAAAATGTGCTGATTGGAGGGAAAACCTCAGGTGGCCGTGTGATTGGTCGCTGTCTGCTGCTGCTCAGAGATTTCTGCAAAGTTGTGAATTTTGCAGATCCACAACAAAGTGATGAATTCCTGCAGGAGCCAATTATACTCACACACACACACACACACACACTCACACATTCACTAATTCACACTACATATATTCACAGCAGAGACAAGGTGACAGAGAGGGAACTTATGTTAACAGCCCTGTAACTAAATTTAGTGGAACATATGCCGCCATGTTAAAAACAAACTAATTTTTAAATAGTACTCGGACTATTCCTTAATAGACTTGTACTTTTAAAGGTCCTCCAGTGTAAAGGTCTCTGTCCATGTGTAGTGTGATTATAGATCAGCTCTAGCTTCTATATTAATACTGTGAAAGTATCAAAGCCTCAGTCCACAGAGAAATGCACACAGCCTGTATTCAGAAACTGAGCCTTAAAACCAGCCGTCAGGACTTCTGGAACTTTGTGATGTCACAACAAAGCAGTCACCAAGCCCCGCCCACCTGGACCCACCATCCAAACTTTGCAGGATTTGGTTTCTCTGAGTGTTTTACCTGAAATCTGCCAGTGAGCCAATCAGAAGAGCGGCTCAGAGCCTCCTCTCTTCTGATTGGCTCACTGACCTCCAGAGAGAAGCCTGAGAGAGGAGATGTAACACTACACTGACATATCTTCTTATGGATCAACACTTCAAAATAAATCACAGGAGAAGTTTAAATATTGGATCTTTAATTGGTTTTACTGACATAGCATTTCTAATTCTTCACCATTAATTTGAAAAGTATGATTGTGGAGCACAATGTAGAACAAAATGACACCATGAAATGAGTCTCATGTCCGTTAATCTTTTGCCCCAGTGCATGCTGGGAGAATTCCCAACACACCCCCATGATGTAACAGCAATCACATGATCCGCACTTCAGCCACATGATCAGCCAACAATATCAATGCTGATCATAGTTTCAACCCTCTAAAGGTTTTCCCTTTATTTCAGAATAAGAGCACACTGTTATTCAAGATAACTTAATCCAGGATTAACAAGTAAATCCTCAAACTGTGTTAAAAGAACCAAGTTAGCTGGATGAGAATAATTAGGATTATGTAAACCTGAATTAGTTGGGATGTATTTGAAGAACAGGGGACTGGATTCAGTCACGAGAGGATTCCTAAACAGACCTCCCAGGCCCCAGCAGAGCCTCTGTTTGTTTATGTAAATGATCCTTCATATTAAACCTGCACACGCTAGGCTACGTTAGCATTTCATTGAAATGAAATAATATTAGTGAAGCTTTTTACATTGGTTTGACAGCAGAATAGCTCTGCTTAAGAAAATGTAACCTGCATCTCAGGTTTAGTATGTCCACACAAAGACAGTTAAATCTGTAAATGCATCTTCATGGCTCAGCCTTCTGTTGAGACTAAAACAGCAATTTTCTCACCCAGAAATTGAGCTTTTCCAAAATGATTTCCGGCGCCTGTAACCGTTAAAACAGCAGCTTGATGTTTCAGTGTGCACAGGGGAAATGGAGCTTTTACAAAATGTTGACATAAGCTGCCCAGTGAGGGACGGCTGGTGTGCCACTAAAGTTAAGAAGGATTTTCTGTCACCTCAAACCTTCTCTGTGATCACTATAGAAAACATCAGTCCAGCCGAATACACAGCTCAGCCGTTGCCTCGTCAGATTGGCTGTGATACAGTGTTGTCTGTTAAATGAAAAGATGGCCAATTGGAGATTTAGTTGTTTTCGCACAAAAACTGATTTTAAAAATTAGACAGCGTAATGTAGACGTAGTCTGGACGAAATGACGCGAATAATAACAACAAACAGACTCAAAATGAACACGAAGTGACGCAAAGCAGCTGCTCTGAGCTCTGAGATAACTACAGATACAAAACGTCTATAAAGACACAAAACAACAGAAAAACAAAGAGACGCAAAACAAACACAAAGAGGCAGAAACCCTGTTCACCATCTTAACTCAAGCTAATTGGCCTAATAAAAATTTGACTTTTTTTGATGATATTTTATTTAGTTTCAAATAATATACAGTAAATATTTGAGATTTTTCAGTTATGACTGTTACTGTTTCTGTTGGATTGATTTTAGTCCCACATGTTGTAATATTGATTTTGGATGGGCTATACAAATTATTGACTTTGAATAATTGATATCATATTTCCCACTTCAGTGAGCTGTATCCTTCATGTATTTCTTCCATGAATTACGTCAATTAATATCTATTACCAATATGAAACATTAATTCATCATTGACTACCATTGATCAGACATTATATAGAAATTAATGGCTGCAGGGTGTCGGCATATTCGAACACGTCCTGAAGTTACACTTAATGAACATATGGAGCGACAGAGTCATTAGCTTCGTTAATTTGTCTTTATTTCCAACAGCAGCTTGAAGTCTGTCTCTGCTTAAATGAATTAATCACGAGTCAAGCTGCTGTTTTACACAAAAGCAAATATGAATATTAATGATGTTTTACAAACAGATGAACGCTCTCAGCTTAATGTGACAACAATCACCAACCCCATGTTTGTGTTTCAGCCTGAAGAGAATCATAGTGACAAAAACAGCAGCAGCAGATAGTCTGTGTCAGTTATGTTATATAGTAAAAACAGGAATGTTTTCAGATTTAAGGGGAAATTTATATTTTTTCTAAAAGATTCTGGATGATTTTGAAAAGGGTTTGTTGACTGTTGTTGTACTGGGCGGCGTTCAGGGGTGAATTTGTACCTTAACATACAAGAGCGGAAAAAGACGCTGAATTAAATTGCTCCTTAAAGAGGCTATAATCGATATTTTTATAATAACAATGTATGAAATTAAAATATAAAACTAATAGTGGTGAACCAACAGAAAATTAACACCTGAATCTGCAGCTAGCCTCGGCTTTTTTGAAATGCTGCGGGTTTAATTTGAAAACTCCAGGGTGGCATTTCAGGCTACGTCCAAACACAAGTGAAAACATATACCACAGGAACATTCACTGGGCACGTGCGAGCCGGTGTAAACAGAAAGTAGATTGTCAGTTTATTAGTTGCAGAAACGTTTACGAACAAGGAACAACAAAGACAGTTGCAGCATTAAAATGTAGAATTGAACTGAACAACAGCTGCTAGCAAAGACAACAAGGTCAGTAACGCTGTAACTCATTATCATGTTGTATTCAGCACCGGTGGTCGAGGCTGATGAGAGCCAATCAGGAGAGACCGTGGGTGTCAGCGTCATCGTTTCCTTAGGTCTGAGTTTCTGTCCGTCCAAAACGCAACCCCAGAGTTTTCAAACTAAAACGGGTCCAGTGCCGTTTGTAAAGGTCTCCATTTTCAGGGCTCGAAAATGGCGCAAACACAGCAGAAGGGGAAGATTTTTGAAGTGAATTTTCTGTAACCAAGCAACCAACTGCAGAGAAGTCAATCTGTACGAGAATGGTAATGTGATAAATGAGTTTTCGGTGCGTTAGTATGGACGGAGATTATTTCTGATACTATGATATAAAATGAAAAATGCATTAGTGTGGACGAAGCCGGAGAGTCAGCAGCTAAAGAGCCAGATGTTTCCCTCGAAACACAAAGCTAAAAGAAAGAGAGGGAACACTGGACTGAGATTCATCAGGTGACACACACACACACACAAACAAATCCACATGAATTATAACGTTATATAACATGTAGTATAACTGTTTGTATATCAACACATGAACTTAAGAGGTGATGATGTGTCAGTGTTCGCAACTTGTGTCTGCTGAAAATGAGTTTCCAAAAAATCAGTAATCTCAGGTCCGACTATCTCTTTTCTACCTTGTGGTTTTTGTCATCAGTCTGTGTGTGTGTGTGTGTGTGTGTGTGTGTGTGTGTGTGTGTGTGTGTGTGTGTGTGTGTGTGTTGATAACAGTGCTCCTCTAATAATCAGCCACAATTATGTCTAGGCAGAAAAGGAGAGAAGAAGTGGGTGGAAGCTTTCAAGAACAAACCATTGATATGGTAATATCTGTCACATGCACACACACACACACACACACACACACACACACACACTCTCTCTCTCTGACTGAGGCCCACTGCAGTGTGACAGCAGGAGAATGGAGGGTTTCATTTTCTGTCTCACAAACCTTTTATTACATTACCAGACTGAAACTGCTCATTAGAGACGGAGGAGAGAGAGTTTTCTAGCTCAGCTCTTATTTGTTGGCTGTGTCCGTCTTTCTGATCTCTCCTGATTGGATTTTCTTTCTTTCTTTTATTTTTATATATTGTGTTCTCTCTCGCTTTAACTTCTAGTCTGATGATCTGTCTGTCTGAGAGTTTGATATATCGGCAGAGTCTTTCACAATCACATATCATTTATCGGTCGCAGTACATTCACACATACAGGGAATTTACTTTGGTGGGTTGATGTTAATAAGGTAATAAAAATAGGAAGAAGAGTAATAACATCTTATAAGGAGAAATAAAGTGAGGGTGAATTAGTGCAAAGTACTGTATAGGCCGTGAATAAGAGTAACATAAAAATAAGAGTGTGTTTTTTATATTTCAGTTGGTTTTAGAGTCTAGAGTTGATTTTCAACATATTTTATGTGGTTCCGAGTATTTAATTGTTCTTTGTACACGTACATTTATGTCCATTTTTATCTTCACTTTCATTTTCTGTCTATTTGAGAGGCTTTAGGTCCGTTTTTCTTTCTGTTTTAGAGTTATAGATTGAGTCTTGTCGAGTCTTTAGTTTGATATTTGTCTGTTTTCAGGTCTTTAGTTTGATATTCGTCTGTTTTCGGGTCTTTAGTTTGATATTTGTCTGTTTTCGAGTCTTTAGTTTGATATTTGTTTGTTAGTTTCTGGGTCTTTAGTTTGATATTCGTCTGTTTTCGAGTCTTTAGTTTGATATTCGTCTGTTTTCGAGTCTTTAGTTTGATATTCGAGTCTTTAGTTTGATATTTGTCTGTTTTCGGGTCTTTAGTTTGATATTTGTTTGTTAGTTTCTGGGTCTTTAGTTTGATATTCGTCTGTTTTCGGGTCTTTAGTTTGATATTTGTCTGTTTTCGAGTCTTTAGTTTGATATTCGTTTGTTTTCGGGTCTTTAGTTTGATATTTGTCTGTTTTCGAGTCTTTAGTTTGATATTCGTTTGTTTTCGGGTCTTTAGTTTGATATTTGTTTGTTAGTTTTCGAGTCTTTAGTTTGATATTTGTCTGTTTTCGAGTCTTTAGTTTGATATTCGTTTGTTTTCGGGTCTTTAGTTTGATATTTGTCTGTTAGTTTCCGGGTCTTTAGTTTGATATTTGTCTGTTTTCGGGTCTTTGGTTTGATATTTGTTTGTTAGTTTTCGGGTCTTTAGTTTGATATTTGTCTGTTTTCGAGTCTTTAGTTTGATATTTGTTTGTTAGTTTTCGAGTCTTTAGTTTGATATTCGTTTGTTTTCGGGTCTTTAGTTTGATATTTGTCTGTTTTCGAGTCTTTAGTTTGATATTTGTCTGTTAGTTTTCGGGTCTTTAGTTTGATATTTGTCTGTTTTCGAGTCTTTAGTTTGATATTTGTCTGTTAGTTTTCGGGTCTTTAGTTTGATATTTGTCTGTTTTCAGGTCTTTAGTTTGATATTTGTCTGTTAGTTTTTGGGTCTTTAGTTTGATATTTGTCTGTTTTCGAGTCTTTAGTTTGATATTTGTCTGTTTTCGGGTCTTTAGTTTGATATTTTAGGGAAGTGTTTTTGGGGGGTTGATATATTCTTATGTAAAACTGTACTCTTTATTACCCCCTGAGGCTGCTTTGCTCAAGGGCACAGAGGCAGCTGGTTTCCAACCTGCAGCCATGGCAACAGAGACCTGCCCGTTACCATGGTTACCCCAGAGCGAGGGAGCACAAGTCTGTCATTCACCCTTCGCTCTCTCTTGTTCATGTCAGTTCAGGTTTCTGAGCCCGACAGGATTATAACCTGACATGAAACCCTGAACACACACACACACACACACACACACCACTCTCTCACCCAACACACCACACACTACACACACTCAACACTCTCCACCCACACACCACACACACACATTACCACACACACCACACACACACACACCACACACACACACACTCACACACACACACACACACTCTCACCCACACACACACACACACACCAACTACACACAGAGGGAGAGAGAGAGTCAGTGACATTGCGAGAAAATAGAATTGAGGGAGTCACAGTACAAATGAGACGGTATTTACCCCGGAGCGCACACACATAAACACACACTCTAACACACTGAGATGCACTCAGAAATACACACACACACACACACACACACACACACACACAGATACTGAAACAAACACACACACCAGCAGCTCTCTGTAGTTTGGATTACCAGCATGGGCTGTGTGTGTTTGTGTGTGTGTGTGTGTGTGTGTGTGGATGTTGTGTGGGAGGGATTGAGACAGCAGAGTAAATGTGCATGAGGCTTTCACACACTTAATAAAGCCTTTTTAAACCCAGTTAAATGTTTACACGGTCGAATAATCAGGTTTCTCCTGCTGAAACTGAACTGTATTAACTGGGTCTCCAGCTCCAGCATCATGGACGCCCCCCTCACCCCCCTCCCTTTTAAGGACCTACCCTCCCCAAAAATGGGCTGAGATTCAAACCACTGCCAAATCACTCATGTATAAAATATTCTGTCAACACTTTGGTCGAATCTGTATTGAACAGGGTGATAATCACATTAAATCACATTAATACCTGAGCCTGGAAAAAAAGTTTTCTCAGCTAGTTACTTAGTAAGTTAAGTTTTATTTATTGGAGAAGAAAATACCTTTACAAGAGAGACCTGAAGACATTACAAGAACATGAAGAAAGACTCTGCTGAGAGAATCTGAGCTGTTTGTGTTTGTTGACAAGGTGCAATATTCTGTTAGAAAACATGAAGCCGTGGGAGTCAGATTCCTCCACATTCAGTCCCTTGTTGCGGCCAGGTGACGTCTGGTGTCTCCTACCTGTGTCGAACCTGATTATTAAACTGGGAATCCACGCTCTGCTTAGCTGAAGCGTCCGTGCCGACGGTGCTGGTAGAAAACCTTTGGAGCAGATTGGACAATGTATATTTGAGCTATAACAACTTCCTGTTTCTTGGCAAAACAACGAAATTTGCAACGCCACCACAGCCGCTATGGGGGGGACGCTATGATTATAACTGAATATTTGCATTTAGATGTTTTCAGGTCAGGACTTTTATCAAACATATAAAGTTTGGGCCTGTTTGGACAATGTGTCCTGGAGTTATAGCAACTTCCTGTTTCATGGCGAAACACCAAAATTCGCCACAGGCGGGAAAAAAGGCCAAAAGCTTCGTAATTTATCATCACAGATGTGTTCAGATTAGACCGGCCAACTCTGATGTTGATCTGATCGATTCTGCAGGAGGAGCTCTTTGAAGTTTCATACTAAAAAAGTCGCACATCACAAATCACAAAAATGGTGCCAAAATTGCAGAGGCAATTCAAAATGGCTGACTTCCTGTCGGGTTTAGGGTATGGGTGCAAGAGGCCTTTTTGTGAGTCTTGGCATGTTACATGTGCGTACCAAATTTCATAAATGTAGGTGAAACACAACCTTGGGGCTGTATTTTATTTAATTTTCTAGGGGGCGCTGTGGAGCCACATCGCCACATGCAGGTGCAACACACATAAAACACATTGTCCTACAGGCCCGACACGTGTGCAGAGGTTCATGAGATCTCCAGCATGTTGAGGTCTCAAAAAGAGATTTATTTTAATGTAGAATAATAATAAACACAACAGTTTCAATAGGAAAAGAAAAGATTCATAATTAACAGACAATATTAAGAGACTCAAACTGACAGCTCGTCTATTTAGCTGTTTTAAAGGCCTACCTGTCACAGTCTTGATTATCTGTCCAGTAAAGTGTGAGTAAAACTGCCTCCTCCTCCTCCTTCCTCCGGCAGAGTTTTACTGCTCGTCTATAAACCGTTGCAGTCACAACTCAAACTCCTCATCACTCCAACAATACCTGTCGGAGGAAAGTCCTCAGCGCGGCTCTGAAGCCAAACAATATCACACCGACGCCCAGGTGGGAAATTACACGAGGCCGGAGAGACCGCGGGTCTATTTCTTCTGTTTGTCTTTGCAGTGTAATGTTTACTGGTCGGAGGTTTTTCAATATGCACTTCAGATATTACATCGATTTTTCTACCAGACACATCGGGTATCACTCTCCTCCCTCCCTCCCTCCCTCACCCGTCTTCCCCCAAAAGCCCCCCCCCACCCCACATGATGCTGCAGTGACATACATCCTTCCCCACTTTATCACCCCTTTTTTTTGTCACCTAATTATGCTTTTATTCTGAAAAACTCACACTTTCCTTCCAAGCAGTGATGCGTTCAGGCGCCCTGAATCTCCTGAATGCTGCGGAGTGCTTTAATATTCAGAGCATACTCTTTTATACAATCACAGCTGATATTACACACACATACACACACACACACACACACACACACACACACAAATACACAGTATATCAGCCATCTTCCAGTGTTTTCTCTTCTTCTCTTGAGGAAACAACCAATTTTGCTCTTAACATTTCAATTTAACTCGCTCCTTCTCTCTCTCTCTCTCTCTCTCTCTCTCTCTCTCGTCAGCTGATTGGCTGAGAAATACTGCAGAGCACAACAAACCGTCAAAAAGTACCACAGAGCAGTTAAAACTCCAGAATACCAAAGAAGAAGATGGTATGTTTGCTACACAACATTTCAACAAACAAACAAAGAAACAAAAGAAAAAAACATTTGCAGGTTTTACAGGGATTCATGTTCAGACTTCGGATTTCTTTTTACCTTTCCGTGAACATCACAGTGACTCATCAAACAGTAGGAGACTCACTCACGATGCCCTTTAACAGAACAAAATGGAGTTAGTTTGTGAGTCATGGCGGAAGTGTGTGGGCAGAAGAAACCAAACGTCACGGAGTGAAGATACAGCCTGAAGCTGCAGAACGCCGCTCGCCATCAGAGGAGAGAGATTGTGTAAATCTGCCAAACAGACTCTGGCTTCATGCAACATTAATGTGAATAGCTGCGGCGGAAACTTTGCTGACACTGCACAAGGCTCCGAGCTGGAGAGCAAAGCTCCAGCTCTCGCCATAGACTCTGAACCACTCTTAGCATTAGCGTTAGCGTTAGCATTTCACAGCTACCTAAGACTTAAGGCTGATAGCAAAACAAAACAAATCCGGCGGAAAGTCACCGGAACATTTCTTCCTCAGCTGCTGATGATGTAACATTATCTCACCTTAACTCAACACACCTGAGGATTTAACTGGGGTCACAAACGATGAACTTCCCTCTTCCACTTGGTGCACCTTCATCTTTTGTTGGGGGAGGGACTCGGCTCTTGAAAAGATTAAAAAAATGTTTTTTGATGTCCGTACTGATTTGGAGTTACATCTATGACAGTGCTTCATATTTAAAGCTCATCATACAGGAAGCTGAATGTGTAAAATCTGAATGTGTAAAGTCACTGGACCTACAGCCGTCAGATGGAGGGGGAGTAAAAAGTTTAAAGTGGCTTTAAATGGAAATACTCCATAAAAGTACTTCAATAGAAATGCATTGATCCTTCAGCAGCATGAGCGTAGTGCGTAGTGAGATTTAACATGACGAACAATTAAAAATACAAATGCATAGCATCTGTTTTTAAACTGTGAACAAGCTGAGGCCTGGTTATTGTGTCACAGTTTAATTTTATTGGCCTCAAACTTTCTTTCTTCTTATCTTCCTTCCTTCCTTGCCTTTTTTTTAATCCTTTATTTTTCCTTTGCTTCGTCCCTTTCTCATAACAACATCAGCAAAAGCAGACGAAGCACTGTTTACCTCCGCAGACACAATATAAGGTCTGTGTCCATGTGTAGTGTGATTATAGATCAGGTCTGGGTTCTATATTAATACTGTGAAAGTATCAAAGCCTCAGTCCACAGAGAAATGCACACAGCCTGTATTCAGAAACTGAGCCTTAAAACCAGCCGTCAGGACTTCTGGAACTTTGTGATGTCACAACAACCCTGTCCCAGCTGTGTTCACATACATCGTCTCGGTTAAATAAGTGAACTTACAAAAGGTATTTGGCACCGAGTTCCCACAAACTGTCAGCTCATCTCTCTGTCGCATTTCTTCACCACACCCACGTGATTGAACCAATGAAGTGACAGAGTGAATAAACTCACTCTGCAGCTACAAACCAGGGGCGTGCAGACAGACAGACAGACAGCGACAGCACAAATCCAGATTCACTGTCTCTGCCTGAGGAGAAACCACAGCAGAGTCGTTGGCATGCACAGGTCAGTACGGTGCGTTATCTGTTCACTGGGGTGTAGGTGGTGTAAGGAGCTTTAATTCAATGATTAGTTCATGTTGAATCTGTGAGAGCAGAGTCGGGGATTAAATGGTGTTTCTACAGTGAAGACATTACGCCCGTCAAGTTACATACTTTAAAGAATGAGTGGCAAATAACAGAGGCACTGTGGGTGAGCTGGTCTTCAGTTGCTTTACTTAAAAAATTTTAACCACCAACTGAAGAACGCAACTCGCCTGCAGTTTATATATCCTCACAGGTGGTCTCGTGCCTGGGATACGAATGCTTAAAATTTTAACGGGGTGTGTCTGTGAGAATATAAAACATGTATACATATAAAACAACACATTAATGAGCTTCACATGTTTACATGGATGGTTTCATTTTATTTTTTTCCCAACATGAACATTGTCAATACTGTAACCGGCATAGTTTAAGACAACAGCTGCTCTTCTTGTGCTTCTCGGCAAACTTCAGATTTTAAAGCTGCAGCTCTCACAACTGAAACGGAGTCCGGTCCCTGATCCGGTCCGGCTGAGCGCCCGCAGAAACACTCTGGATATCTAGAATCAACCGTTCAGCGCACTGAGATTCTGAGAGTTTTTATTGGGGGTTTGTTTAAATTTTTTTTGATCTGAAGGATGAAGGTCTTGACTTCACATCAGGTCCAAACAACTGGCAGTCTATCAAGTCTAACTAGCTCCTCACCCTGTCTGTCCCCTCTCTCTCTCTCTGTGGGTGGGGCAGCTCTATCACACTGACACAATACAAGACTTATACTGTAAATTCTCCTTTAATTGCAGAGCACCAACATGTCGGCAGGGAGCCTTCTTTTGACGGAGGAGCAGCTCCTGTGCTGCATCTGTCTGGACGTGTTCACCAATCCGGTCACGTTACCGTGTGGACACAACTTCTGCAAAAGCTGCATCACACAGCACATGAATTTTAATTCCCACCGCCAGTGTCCTCTGTGTAAAGAGCGCATTGATAAGAAACATAAACTTGTGGTCAATACGTTCATATCTGAGATGGCCGTCCAGTTCCGACAGTCAGCTGGAAAGGACGCCAGCAGCAGCTCAGAGCAACACGAGGAAACCAACCCAGGGAAAGTTTCTAATGACGTTCCCATTGGACTAAAACGGAAGTCTAGGCTGCTGTTAGCAATGAGCCTGACATTTCTAACCATCTACTTAGCAACGAATTTAAAGCTTCATCAAATAGTATCCAACCTGAACTTTCATCAGCTGTTTGATGCCATTGAGATGACGGCAGACAGCATGTGTACTGAACATGACAAACCTTTGGAGCTCTACTGCAAGAATGAACAAATGTCCGTTTGTCGCGCCTGCGCTGACTCCAGTCACAGATTTCACCATGTAGTTTCTCTGAAAGAAGAATTTGAAGTAAAGAAGGCAGAGCTGCGGAAAACAGAGGCTAAACTTCAGCAGATGATCCAGGAGAGACGACTAAAGGTTCAGGAGGTCGAACACTCAGTAAAGCTCAGCAGGGAAACCGCAGACAGAGAGACAGCAGACGGTCTTCAGGTCTTCGCCGCTCTGACTCAGTCTGTGGAACAAGCCAAGGCCGAGTTCATCAGGACGATTGAAGAGAAGAAGAGAGCGAAGGAGGAACAGGCCAAAGATGTCATCCGAGAGCTGGAGCAGGAGATCTCTGAGCTGACGAGGAGGCGTGCTGAGGTAGATCGGCTCTCGTGCTATGAAGACCACCTCCATTTCCTCCGGAAATCCTCGACCCTGAATGCTGCTCCGCCCACCAACGACCGGACAGAGATCAGCACTTGTCCTGCATCATATGCAGGAATCATCAGGACGGCTGTGTTGAGCGCTGTGAACCAGCTGACAGAGACAGTCACACAGGAGATGAAGAAGCTGCAGGAAGACGAGCTGAGACAAGTCCAGCGGAACACGGCGGACGTGGCATTGGATCCTGATACGGCACATCCTGCTCTCGTCCTGTCCGATGACGGGAAACAAGTACGTCACGGTGACGTGTGGAAGAAACTCCCAGAGAACTCAAAGCGATTTGAGACTGCGATCAGTGTTTTGGGAAAGCGGGGTTTCTCCTGTAGAAGGTTTCACTATGATGTTCAGGTTAAAGGGAACATTGGCTGGACTTTGGGCGTGGCCAAACAGTCAGTCAATAGGAAGGGAGAAATTACACTGAATCCCGAGAACGGCTACTGGACTCTGTGTCGGAGGAATAGAAACGGGTACTTCGCACTTGACGACCAGCCCGTCCCTCTCTCTGTGAATGATCACCCAGAGAAGGTGAGAGTGTTTGTGGATTACAAGGAGGGTCTGGTCTCCTTTTATGACGTGGACACAGCAGCTCTTCTCTACTCCTTTACTGGCTGCTCCTTCACTGAAAAACTCCTCCCATTCTTCAGTCCTGGCAGGAGTGACGGCGGCAGGAACTCCGCCCCCCTGATTATCTCTCCTGTCGATCAGTCAGTGTTGTAGAACTCGGGTCTGGCCTTGGACTTGGGTCCTGATTTTTAGGACTCGTGACTCAACTTGGACTTGAGCGCTGATGACTTGGACATGGACTCGAGTATTGACGTTGCACATGCCTGCGAGTGCATTTGTTGTTGTGTCATACGTGGTGAAATGTTGATTGTTGTGTTATTTGTGTTCAGTGTAAACCTTGAATCCATCTTGGAACTTGACGCAACCTTGATGACTCTTCTTTGGTGACTTGGTTTCTCAGACTCGAACACGGGGGACTCGAGACTCGGCTACACTGCTGCAGTCAGTACAGATCTCACTGCTCTTTGTTTTATTACTCTTTTGTTCCTGCCGTGTTTTATACTTATATTATTATATTTATATACAGGGTGGGTGTAACAGTGTCATTAGGTTTTGGTTGGTAGTAAACAAGAGCGTAGGTGTGGTTTCAGATGCTTGTAGTTTGACTTTCCTCTGACAGAGTTAGTAAGAAGCTGTAAAGGTGGACTGGTGACAGTGTTTCAAATGAATTCCCTTTTGGGGAGAAATAAAGTTTTCTGAACTGACCTAACAGTAAACTATGAGCTCTTTAAGATTCGAAGGTCACCATCACAGTACTGCGCAGGTGGAACAACAAGTCGACAAGTAATAAGGTAGATACAAGTTATTTGTCTCTAACAATTCAATAGAGGGTGGAGTTTAACTGCACCTTGAAGCTAAATAAGCAAAAAGATAATTTTTTGATTGTGTCTAGGCCATGCCAAGCAGAGTGGTATGCTAAACATCCCTAATGACTATTCTTAGCCGCACCAGTGCTTCAAGGCAAATATCAAAGTTTCCTATGGTGCAAGAATTAAAGTTTCCCATTCAGACCCTTGCCATGACACTTGAAGTTCAGTGGTCAAAGGTCAAAGTCACTTTGACCCCACAAAAACCTTTTAGATAGATAGGTCATTTGTAATAGAAATCTGCCTCTCAGTCACCCAACACTGTATACCAAATTTGGTATTGATAAAGTAAAAATTCGAAGAGTAAAATGAGTAGAACATTTTACTCTTTTTAATGTTATGCTTATTAGCACCAAATCCATAATGGTAGTCGCTGTTATCACAGAGGCTTTTTATAGAGAATATTAAGCTGTAGGTGTGAAGTAAATTTCTCCAAAGATTCCTGCAACCTCCCCCTTCCCCTTCTCAAAGTCCAAATGAAACACGTTATCCCCGTTTACTGGAATAAAAGTTTAAAGAGACTCTCACACTTTGTTTTCAGGTAAAAAGTCTTTGGTTTCAGAGAAAAACCGGTGAATCAGCATCACCGTGTTTTACTAAATGAGGTTTCAATTACACAGAGACAGATGAGTGCATCAGTGATGTTGTACCTGTCGCTCATCGCTCCAGCTTCATTAACTTCCTGTTTCTGCACCTCGCCTCTCATCTCCTTGACCGTGTCTGTTTAAATGAGCTGTCAATCAGCCAGCCACCCCACCCCCTCACCCCCCCATCATTACCTCAATGTACAAGATGGAGGATAAAAAACACTTCAGTGTTGTCGGTTTCCTTTAATGCAAGCATAAGCTGAAAATGCTGAAAACTCCACCTGACACTGATCATCTCATCCTTGTCAAAAACCGGTTCATCCTCTTCATCTGCAACTTTGTCAAGCTGCCATGCAGTTTTTTCAAGGGCATATTAATCTTTCAACAGAGCTGTAAATCTCCCTTAAGCAACCCTAACAAACACCCCATTCCATTCTTTTAGTCCCTCTGTCACATTTCAAGGTTCTCCAACAACAACATCATCATTGTCCCTTAGTATTACTCTGCAAGGACACTACAACCTCTTCAAGGAACCTACAATTTTATCAAGTACCAAACAACTTCTTAAAGGACCACTACAATCACCGCGAGGCATACAACAACTTCAAAGACTTCTAACAACTTCAAAGACGAGGAAGGGGTTTTAGAAGTCTCCTACAACCTCTTCAAGGTCTGCTCCAGCCTCCTCGTGGACTCCATCCTTTTAAAGAACCCCTAAAACCTCTTCAAATCCCCTGCAACTTCTTCAAATACCTCCTCAAGGACCCTGTAATCTTGTCAGAGACTTCTAAAACCACTTCTAGGTCTTGTACAGCCTACTCAAGGACCCCTACAACCATGTCAATGACCCTGAAACCCCCTTTTAGGTCCCTAAAGCGTCCTTAAGTATCCTACAGCCTCTTCAGTGACACTTACAACCTCTTTAAGGATATAACCTCCAAAACCTCCTCAAGGACTCCTGCAAACTATTCCAGGACAGGGACCACATAATCTTTTTGAGTACCCAAAACTTTTTAATCAAAGATCCCAGAACCTGCTCAAGAACCAGTACTTATTTACTCATCTATCTGCAAGTAGTTCTTCAGTGAAGTTTGACTGACTAAGCAGAAGTACGTATCTATCTCTGTTTTGAGTTTGTAGCTTTAACATAGGGATTATTTTTTGTCATTTTCATTTGGGTTGTGATGAATTTGTTGTCTTGTAGTTTAGAGCTAACGCCAGGAGATGGCGCCAAAACGCCATAAAACCAACCAGGTGTCACTGACGCTCCTGAGACTTCTTCCCTCCACAGACTCTTTATTCCTGTTTCCTGACTCAATATAACAAAAGTAAATCATCTCCTTACCATAATATTTATGGTTTAAAGCACAAAATAAAAATATAAGTAAAAATGAATGCAAAAATGAATAAAGGTATTGACATCAGTACCGTAAATGTAATGCAATAAGTCTATGTTATAAATCGTCAGGATTAAAAGCTTAAAGAGAAAGTGAAGAATTTTCATATTAATTTTAGTATCTTTCAAATCACTTTTTCAAGTTAGAGGTTTTGTTTTAGTTAATTTTTATCTGCCACGGTGTATTTTTTTATGCTGCAACTTAAGGGCACCAAAGTAGAGTTTCTCAATGTCCACACCAAATGATTTGATTCTAACTGTAGAGTTCAATAAATTATTTTTTTTTATTAAGATGAAGACTGAATTTAATCCTATGGACTAAATGGAAGCTCTTTATGTTAAACCTTTTCAGTTTGTCTCTAATCTCAAGTTTTAGGACATTAAAAAGTTAATTCATTTAAATCCATCCTCCATAAGGACTACTACCTGCTTTCTCAAGGACCCTTACCTTTTCAATGACTCCTACAACTTCTCCCAACAACCCCCTCAAGATCCCTAACTTCCTTAAGGTTTCCAACCCTTTCATGGCTACAAAATCCTAGAGGGTCGACAATGTCTTCAAAGATTACTATAACTTCCTTCAAAGATCCCTACAACCTCCTTAAAGATCCCCTACAACCTCTTCAAGGACCCCTGAACCTCAACTTCAAGTCTGCAACTTCTTCAAGAACTCCTACATCTTCACTGACCAATACTACCTCTTCAAAGCACCTACAGCATCCTCCAGGACTCCTACAACCTCTTAAATCACACATCGCCTCCTCAAGAAGTCGGACATTCTCTTCAAGGACCACAGCTTTTTTCAGGGGGCCTTTGCAACCTCTTCAAGGACTCTTTAAACCGCATCAAGGTCCCCACAGCTTTTTCAAGGACTAAAACATCCTCCAGGACACCAACAACAGCATCCTACAACATCCTCTTTAAAGCCTTCAACCTTTTTAAAGACTCCCTTCGACCGAATTATACTAATTATACAAATTCAGATCACATTCACTTTGGATCAATATTATACTTTCTAATGAGACATAAATGAACTAAAACATTTGTATTGAATAAGGGCCTTTTCTGTCTGAACTGAATGAATCATCACTCTGTTTCATTCATAAACCTGTTGAATGTGTGTGTTTGCGCTCAACACACACACACACACACACACACACACACACACACACACACACACACACACACGCACTTCTCTAAGCTCCGCCCCTCCCGCAGACAGACAGGGAGACCCGCTGATGAATAAGTAACATTCATTCAAAGAAGCGACAGACAGATACAGACTCCTCTTTAAACTGTCTGTCCGGGAGTCTCCGTCACTCTGCCGGTGTTGTTCGGATCAGCTTCGACACACGACCCGGTGGACCGACGGGCAGCGGACAGGTAAGACCTCTGACATCAATCCGTACTGATCTTTCGGCGTCTGTTAAGGGGCTGATAATCGATCAGATATCAGCGCTTTTGATTCTACAGTGTCTGTGACTCTCAGTAATTAGCTGAAGAAGAACATTATAGCACTTAATGATCTGTTATTTGCTACAGCATCAGTATTTCTAAAATATTCAATAACATTCCTGTGGTGTGTTGGTTGTGTGAGCAGAGATCAGACAGGACTTTCCTCTCAGTTTGTTTCTAAAAAAGACTTCTTTATACATTTATACATTTTTATATAAACCTATGTATAGATTTATATATATTATATTTGTGTTATTGTTTATGTTTTGTATGAACCCACCTCATTTGCTGAACTTGCTTTTAAAATTTTTACTGTAAAACCGATTGAACTTGGATTAACTGAACACATTCGTCAAGTTTAACTAAGCAAAGATCAACTTCTCCACCTCAGTTAAACTTAACTGTCTCAATAATGACCAGACAGGACTTTCTTTGTAGGCTTTAAGCTATGAAACCCATTTGTTTCTGTCTGTATTTACACACTATCTCTAGAGGTTGTTTGTATATAGTTCATTTGTTTGGCTAGTTTTCATAAAACACTCTTAAAGGACCTATATGTGAGTTTTTGCTAACGCTAAATAGCCAACGTTAGCATCAACAGCTGTTTACTTAATGGTCTAGAAGAAACATGGTGGATTGAGCGTCAAACTTTATTCCTTCACTCACCAAGAGCTGTCTTCAAAGACGTATTCATTCTGTTTTTATTAATTCTGAAGTTAGCATGCTAGCCAGCTATTCCTGGCCTGTGAGACGGGAACTCTAACCTTTTGTTTTGTAAACGCAACAATGGCCGAAGCTCTTGGCAAACTGACCATTACCTCCACCAGCTCCCGCTCAGGTCCGTCTTCAAGAATGATCACTGACGTTATCAAAGTAAGCTTTGAACACTGCAGGATTCTTTGGTTTTCTATTTGAGTTGGGAGTTTTTGATCCTGCGCAGCCACAACTTTATGGTGTGCAGGAACGTTTTCGCTGTTACGAACTGCAACTCAGCTCAACATAAACCAAGTACAATCAACTATGAAACAATCTGAAGCTTAGTTTATCTAAATGTTAATGCTCCTAAATGTCTACTGTCACGTAACGTAGCAAAACAGCTAAAAAGGCAGATGATGTAACAAGATGTTTTGACGTCAAGGTAATGTTTGCTAACTGTGAACAAAGAAATTAACTTTGTGTATTAATCTAATATAAAATGAGGAGTAAATACAACCCATGAAAATGAGCTCACCCAACATTAAACTGAATTAATTTACTAACTTTGACTCGACTGAAATATTGAATTAGATAACACAAGGAATAAAACTGACTTAAACAAACAGGCTGAACTAAACTAAAGCCCCAGTTTGTGTCACAGAAATGCAGTGAAGAGTTATTAAAAGAAACTGATCCACCTCTTAATAGACAGTGACACTAACCTGTTTGTGAACTTATCTCTGCTCCCTGAGGCTGAAAAGAAAGAAGGACTGTAATTACAGTTTTACACATCGGCTTAAATTCCTGAACAGTCGCTGCACAGATTCACAACAGACTGACTGACACCTGAACTCATCATTGTCTTCTGACAAGTTTAATTAACACGTCACCTCCTTCCTGATTACTGTACAGCTGTTCATGCTTCGATCTCACTTCATCAGTTCAGCTACGTTTTCATCAGATGTTTTTCTTCCCACAGTAACCACGACAACATTCAGCATCACACCTGTTGTTGTTGTTGTTGTTGTTGACGACTTTTTGTTTTCTCCTCGTACAGGTCACACTGCAGTGATGTCATCGCTCCTCCTCCTCCTCCTCCTCTTCCTCCTCCCCTTCCTCATCATCACCCCCGCCTTGACGCTGGAGTTTCGTTACCACGACAACAGTGAGATCGAGCAGTACCTCCTCCAGATCAACGCCTCCAACCCTGACATCACACACCTGTACAGCATCGGCCGATCCGTCAGAGGTAACAACAGTTATTTTCTGTATTGATTAATGTGACTATTATTTTTATTTGATTAATCAATTAATTATTGGATTTATAAAATGTCAGAAAATAGTGAAAAATATCTCAGTTTCTCAGAGTTGTCTTGTTTTGACCGACAAACTGTCCAGAACCAAAAAATAATCCATGTACAATAATGTAAAACAGAAAAATCTTCATGTTTGAGAGTCTGTCAACAATGAATCAGTTATTAAAACGGCCCAAAATATTAATTAGTCATTAAAACAGCCCAGAGTTAAACTCATGTGTTGTGCTCTTTGCTGTTGGTGTCTGTACTCCACCGTGTCCAAGAGAGCTGTAGAAAACACTTCAAATATACAACGCAACCAAAAGAACAAATGCACTGCTTCATTAATGTAATCAGCCAATCAGAAGAGAGGAGGCTCTGAGCCTCTCTTCTGATTGGCTGACTGTTTTCTGATCCAATAAAAATATAGCAGATTTCAGGTAAAAACTCTCAGAGAAACCAAATCCTGCAAGGTTTGGATGGTGGGTCCAGGTGGGCGGGGCTTGGTGACTGCTTTGTTGTGACATCACAAAGTTCCAGAAGTCCTGACGGCTGGTTTTAAGGCTCAGTTTCTGAATACAGGCTGTGTGCATTTCTCTGTGGACTGAGGCTTTGATACTTTCACAGTATTAATATAGAAGCTAGAGCTGATCTATAATCACACTACACATGGACACAGACCTTTACACTGGAGGAGCTTTAACTTTTTCAAACCAGGAACTTCAGTATTTGGATCAAGCAGCTTGTGAAAGAAAAGGTCTGTCAGATTTACTGGTCTACTGTTACATCAGTGTCGGACACATATTAAATCAACATTTATGTAAATCAGTAGCTCCTTTCAGCCTGTTCAAGGCGGGAATCTTACGTCTTTATTCCACCTCGCCGTTCTGTGTAAAAGGTACGAATCCGGTACGGAGGGTCATTGTTGTTCCGCAGTCACAGGGCAGCGTGACGAGGCGTCCTCTTGATCAGGATGTCGTTCTAATCAATAGTCAATAGTCAATAGTTTTTATCCTGCATGTGAAGCCTCTCCATTTGAATCTTACACAAAGAGAAAGAGGCAGATTACTTTATACACACACACGCACACACACACACGTGTACACACAAACTCAGAGGGGATGATGGTTGACTGATATCAGTCACTGTAGCAACCATGACACTGACCGAGTGTGTGTCAGTTGGCGTCTGTGTGATCATATGACTCGACTGCAAACTGAGGTTAATTTAATCTGGGATGGCTTAATCTGGGTAATCACACACACACACACACACACACACACACACACACACACACACACACACACCCAAAGCTAATCTGAGCTAATCTAGGACACCAGCTGGCCTGCGTCCAATTTCTGTGCAAGTGTGTGTGTGTGTGTGTGTGTGTGTGTGTGTGTGTGTGTGTGTGTGTGTTGCAGACTTGCTGGGTCTTGCACAGCGTCATTCCCTCTGCAGCACTGACAGTTACGTGTGTTTGTGAACATGGAAACTTTTACTTCACTGCTTCTCAGTCAAAACAAAACAAACTTAATTTGTGTGTTTGGCGACGTTGTTCACGGCGGTGGGGATCTACACGGCGTTCAGGGTTGTGAGGATGATGTTGCTTAATGATCATCATCATCGCCTTTTCAAAACTTTTTAACGACTCCGCCTTTTTCTGTGTTTCTGTGTCCCGCGGAGATCCAGTCATGAACGACACATTGCTGAGTCACTCACCGTCTCCTCTTGGTAAACATTAGCTTCAGTTCAGTCCGGGCGGACTCTTGGTTTCAATCCTCAAAGACTCGACTTCAACATCTGGACAAGGAAATATTCATGATAGAAAAGACGATCTCTAATCCAAACAAAGATGTTAGAAAAGCTTCCATTAATCAGTTCTTATAAATCAGTTCTAATTCTCTATTATTTATATCGATGTTTTACTTTCTGTTATTTTATATTTTCATATGAAAACATCACTTTTATTTATTTTTTGATGATTGTGATGAAATTTGCTGCAGATATTCGAGCATCATGATCCTCTGACTTCTCTTCCAGAAGGTCGACTTTTTTAGATCCCAAACCATTAAATACCTAATAATAATAATAATAATAATAATAATAATGATAATAATAATAATAATAAACTGGCACTTTTCATACAAGAAATGCAGCACAAAGTTCTTTACTACCAAGACATTGCTTCACATGAAGAGCCATAAAATGAACATAAAAACATGATAAAACATTAATATAGAATGAGATGGAATAATAATGAAATAAGAACATAACATGAAAAATAAATAAATAATTAAGAGTCAAAAGTGAAATACACAGAACACGTAAAATCAAGTGAGAAACTTTTTCTTTAAATGAAAAACTTTTCTATTGAAACTTTCCCTGAAGCTAACCAAACCTTTAGCGTAGCATTGTGATTCTTTATCTGAGATGTTTCTCCTCACGCCTCTGAATCAGATAAACGCTCTTATGGTTCGTATCAGACAGGAACAAATAACCTATATGGTCGTTCAGGGAGGAGGGCGTGTTGTAAACATGATAACCTGTTAGCATTAGCACGGCTGGTGGCTACAGCTTCATGTGTGTGGCGTTTGGTGGCAGGTAGACTTCACACAGTTGGTTCATCAGCCTCCTGCAGGTGAGAGACAGAATCAAAACAGCTTCCTGATGCTCTGAGGACCTGCAGAGGTAATCACTCTAAATGTGGGTTTGTCTCTACATGCAACACCTTTCACATTACACAATCATTTTACCCATGATTCATAGAAAAACTGCTGCTGGGTGCGGCTTTCAGGTCTGTTACCTCTGAGTGTTCAGCATCAGTGGAGGTGCTGATCTCAAACCAGCTCAAAGGCTCATGCAGAGTCTTGTGCTTCACTGTGAACCAAGTATTTTCCTAATCAAACAAACGAGCTGCAGCAAATGTAAATTTTCTGAATGTATAAAACTGAGTTTCCTCTCTGTCTCTGTCAGGTCAGCAGCTGTGGGTGTTGGCTGTGGGCCGCAGTCCACGCCGTCACACCGTCGGCATCCCAGAGTTCAAATATGTGGCTAACATGCATGGAAACGAGGTGAGACACACACACACACACACACACACGCACACGCACACACACACACACACACGAGTGGACCCCTCCCTGTTGACAGGAAGCTGGAATAAAAGGAGACTAAAGAGATCAACATAAGCCATTCAAAGTCAGACACACTCCATACATACTTTTGTATTCAGACGACAGACTGTGTGTGTGTGTGTGTGTGTGTGTGTGTGTGTGTGTGTGTGTGTGTCAGATGGAAACAGACAGTACGGTGAGTCAACATTAAAATGTGAGACAACAATATAAAACAAACCTATGGATTCATGAGTTGAATAGAAACAACGGCATCAGCAACCAACAGGAAAAACAAACCTCACACTCAGGTGTGCTGCACCTGTACTTTTGTTTTAGCTCAAATTCTACCATGCTAACATGCTAAACTAAGATAAAGAACGTGCTAAACATTAGCATGTTTGAAGCAGCACTGAGCCTTAATGCCGCCTCACAGAGCTGCTGACCCTCAGTCCTGTTTCAGTCACATGGTTTTATTAACCCTTTATCCGTCTTCTGAACTCACATTAGAGTGTTGCTCACATCCACGTTGGAATAACCACAAACAAGTGGCTGTGGTTAGTGACTACTGCGCCGACGCCTAGAAATATTAAAGGACCAGTGTGTGGGATTTAGAGGGATGTCTTCATTAGTGTTTAATCACCTGTAACTAAGACTTGTTGTGTTTTCGTTAGCTCAGGACGAGCCCTTCGTACCTACACAGGGAGCGCCGCCATGTTTCTACAGTAGCCCAGAGTGGACAAACCAAACACTGAATCTAGAGAGGAGCTTTGGAGTTTTTACCTAAAGAACCAACCTAAAAAAAAAACACTGATCTGACAAATGTCAAATTTCATAAAGTGATACGTCCTGAAACAAGATGTGGTTTTAATGTCTGGCTCTATCTGCGTTACACAATGTAAAACCGTTCACACATTTACGGGTTAATATGTGAGTTTGAACGGTCGGTGTTTGGTGTCGAAGCTCTGACCTCGTCGCTCCCTGTAGCTCTGCAGAAGAGGGATGATGAGAAGTTCAGCTTTGTTGATGCTGTAACCTCGTGTCTCAACACTCTTCAGATTATTCTCTCTGCCGCAGTCAGCAGATCCTGCAGGAGTCAGGTTCTCACCGTGGGAAAATCAGTGACATGATGAGCAGCCAGAAAAGTTTAATGTCTGTTTGAGGCCATTAAACACAAACATTAAAAATATAGAGTTTAATCAAATCAGATCAATGAATTTATAAACTGGCTCCTTTTCTGCAAAATAAATGTTGATTAATCTCCATAAGAAACAGTGTAAAGGAAACGCTTAAGGACCTCTGACCAGCATCTGGTTGCCCCGGTTACGGTCAATGCTTGATCACACTGCATGTGTGTGAAAGTCAATGGAAATGTCCTTAAATAGACAAGTCACGCCTGGACACACACACACACTCACACTCACACACAGTCACACATACACACACACACACACACACACACACAGTCACACACACACACAGTCACACACACACACAGTCAGCAAACAGAGTCAGTGGAGTGTGTCGGTTCAGAGGAAACTTCCAGAAAAAGGTCTTTTCACTGCAGACGCACACACACACACACACACACACACACACACACACACACACACACACACACACACACACACACACACACACATTGTAACAGCAGGAATGTAGCCTCAGTAGAAAAGTTGAAAAGGTGTCGTGTAGAGATCATTGTCTGCTGTTTGCGTTTGTGTGAGCAGTTTCCCAGAAAATAACTTTCTGTGTGACTGAGTTTATTTCCTGTGACACTGTTTTAAGACGAACACGTACATTACATCAGCTGGAACACAGAACTGCACACTTTGCAGTTTAGAGGGTGTGAAAACTTCTTAAACTTACCAGCAAAAAGTATTAGATAAAATATTGAAATATAATAAACTTAAAAGATAAATAACTCAAATAGTAAATACGTTGTGAATAAATGGCAGAGATGGCAAAATTATGGTTAAATGGTTAAAATAGCAAGTAAGGAATAAATGGTTTAAATAGTTATCTGAAATCAATTACAGCATCTAATGGATGGATTAGATTTTGTACAGATGTTCATGGTCCCCAGAGAATGAAACCTGCTGACTGTGGTGGTCGTCTGACATTTCTCTAGTGCCACCAACTGCTCAGAAGTTTCCCTTATCCTGTGAAGCATTTTATAATCTGCTGGATGGAATGGCACAATGTTTAGTTCAGATATTTGTGGTCCCCAGAGGATGAATCCTAGTTAGTTTAGCAGGAGATTAATGTCCATGTTATCAGGATCACATGTTATATGTCCATACACATCTGGTCAGAGACTGAAATATCTCAACAACTAATGGATGAATTGCCATGAAATCTTTTAGAGGCATTTGTGGTCCCCAGAGGATTAATCCTACTGACTTTGAGTGGGTGGTGGCGCTAGATAAAAACAGTCAGGGGATCACCAAAGGTTTCACTCATATAAATGTATGTGGAAGTCTTCTGGATGGAATGGCATAACTGGTTGTACAGATATTCATGGTCCCCAGAGGATTAATCCCAATGACTTTGGTATAACAGCAGATTGATGCTAATGGTGTCAGAATCACATGTGATGCTTTCACAACATACAACTGTCCACATACTTCTGGCTATGTTGGTTGTGTAGGAAATGGCGTATTCATAGTTTTGTTTTGTTTTTTAACACATATATTGTTTGTACATCCGGTGGGAAACTTGTTGTTTGGCTAAACTCGCGGCATAGAAAGCAAACGGCGTCCACGATTCAAAATCAAACCCTCAGAGAGAGAGAGAGAGAGATGTTCAGGAAGAACAGCAGCAGGAATGCAGCTTGTCTTGATGGGAAATAATCTGTTTGAATTGGAGTTGTCTGCTAATATCTCTGATCCTGGGTTTGTTTAACTGAAGTCTCTCAGCAGCTTTAATCTCTCACTAATTTAAGTGTAAACAGAGACGCCGCTCACTCCTCTCTCTCATTAACCAAACATGGACTTTAGATGAAGAAGGAAATGTCATTCAGTCGGTTCACTGCTTTTGTCAAGGCTGAGGTATCTCATCAATGATTGGCCCGTGATCCCCGGAGGATGAATCCTGAAGACCGTGATGATCCCCCGACCTTCCCTGTGGCTTTGAGTGAAGTGTGTCAACAGCTAATTACATGTATTGCCGTGAAACTTGCGTACGAGGCGTTCATGGTCCCCTCAGGAGTTTTAATCACTCTGGTGACCCTCAGACTTTTTCGTCTTGCTTCAGGTGTTTCCCATGAGCCTCAGCTGCACTATGTTTTCAGGTTGTCTGTCCGTCCGTACATCTGAACGCGATATCTCAGTAACATCTCGAGGGAATTTCTTCAAATTTGGTACCAATGTCCATTTGGACTCCAGAAGGAACTGATTAGTTTTTCATAGTCAAAGGTCAAAGATCAAGGTCACTGTGACCTCACAAAGCATTATTTCCGGCCTATTGAATGTGATATCTGAAGACCGCCTTGAGGGAATTTCTTCTTGGGTGGTTGGCGGAGGGATACAACTGTGAGGCGGTGATTGTAGTTGGGGATGTCTGTCCACATCACTGTCATCAATCATAAATCTTGAACCAGGTTATTCACATCAAATATTTCCTCATTTTTAAATGGCCCTGGTTATTCTGAAAACAAACTTTCCATATTTGAAGCCATCGGGAAAAAAGCAAACATGTTCTCTTTGGCTTGGGAAGGTTTGTCTTTGAGTTGAGTAACTAATAACCAGGAACTGTAAAAGCTGACCTGACAAATGAAGTCAGCTGGAAAAATCAAGTTCACAGATAAACTGAGTGACGTAACAGCGAGCGCCCACCGCCTTTCAGCACTTATCTGCTCACAGTATCCGTCTTGTTTTCTTGAATCGACTGTGAGGGTCACATTGTGTGTGTGTGTGTGTGTGTGTGTGTGTGTGTGGTCAGGAGGAAATGAGGGCGAGCCGGGTTTCTTGTGTTTTCCGAGGACACTCAGCTCCAGACTGCACACACACTGTCTGGTTGTTATTGTTTGTGAGGACATGTTAACTCAGGTCCTTTGATCATGTGAGGCCCAACCTTCGCTCACTGCGACACTGAGCATCAGCCGACGTCTGCTAATGCACAGCAACGTAAACAACGGCGCACTCCTTTCATCTCGTTGTCTAAACTTGCTTGAGCTTGGAGGAAAAACCACCGTATCCTCCCACAGCTGATCAGTTGGTTGCCGGGGGATACCAAGCCATCTGATACCAAACCAGATACAAAACCAGATATCAAAATGTTTTCGTTGTAACGGAATCCACCAACAGTCAACGCATTGTAACAAGTGAACAGCTGGTTTGGTTGGTTTGTTTGTTTAGATCCTCACGATACAATACACACCTCACAACACACAACAGGTAATTAAGCAGCATCATCAGGTCGTCATTCATTAACAGACAACAACTCTTATACAGAAGTTCTCCGAGCGCCATATTCTTTAAATAAGCAACAACTGATCATGATTTGTTTGTTTATTTTATTTCTTTGGCAGCGCCAACACAAATAGTTCTGCTACTGGACTGTTGCCAAGCAACACGTGAACATGTTCCTGACCTGCACACTCGCCTATTACACGTTACCACATCATTTAGATCATTTAGATCAAATGTTATTTATGGAAATATGAATCTTTGTTACAAAGTTTGTTACAATCTAAGAAAGATAACGACCGCTAATCACTAATTAGCGGTTAACACCTGTGAAGCGGAGTGATATATGTGGTTAAAAGTCCCAGTGCTGATCTATTCCATATCATGGAATGACTCTCGTCCAATCAGATTACCTTGTCAGATCTAACTGTTGTGCAACCGTTGATGTGTTTTAATAGTTTCTGGAAACAGTGGAGTGTTAATCCGGCTAACGATAGTTGTTAGTGAGACACATTAATTGTTAGTGGCGTTTTCATTGTATTTATATACAATAATAAAAATGAAGAGCCTCATCCTGTGAGCACAAACTGTTTCTGTGTGATGGCAGCAGAGGAAGAAAAGAGGGAGAGACAGTTCAGACGAGTGATCGAGGAGAAGAAAATGATGGCCGGAGGCAGAGCTTGTCCCAACGTGTGTGTGAGAGTGTGTGTGGTGTCTTTGTACACACACACACACACACACACACACACACACACACACCTTTTCCCACCCTTCTCTTTTTCTCCCTCCTGAGGCGCTCATTCATTCACAAAGTTTTTTTTTTTTTTCTAATTCTGTCCGTCCCGTCCAATCAGCCGCCGGTGTCAGAGAAAAAAAACAGCCCCGGCCTCTGACTCGTCTCCGGGTTGCGTTTCAGTTCCTCGCTGACTCACGACGTCGCCTCCTCCCCCGCTCTTTCCATCCGGACAGAACATGCAGGCTCATCCAGCGGAAATGTCACGTCACGTCAAAAAAAAAAAAAATTGATGTTGAGTTGAAATGAATGAATGAAAGTGTGAAACGGAGCCGCAGTGACAAGAGGAAGTTTAGTGATAGTTTGTGTGAAACACCAGACTTCATTCACTTTTTAATCAAAATAAGCCAAGAATCAATATTTCATATTCCTCCTTTTAAATTTATACTTTTCTCACTTTTAATTTACAATGAATTGGTGCGTGTGTGTCTGCACTTATTATTCATGTTATGGGACATGAATCTGTTTACACACAAAAAAGTGTTAAATTTTAGGGTGAAGACTTAGTTTGAGGTTTTAGGTTAAAGTTAGGAAAAGTCTCCAAAGTGACGGAAACACGGCTGTGTGTCTGTGCAGGTTCTCGGCCGAGTGCTCCTGCTCCAGCTAATTGACAACCTGGTACACGGTTACCGTAACAACGAAACCTGGTCGTTGCAGTTACTGAACAGCACCCGCATCCACATCCTGCCGACGATGAACCCTGATGGCTTCGATGACGCCGGCACACACTGCCAGTACAGCCAGGGCAGGTACAGACACACACACACACACACACACACACACACACACACACACACACACACACACACACACACATATACATTTTGGTACATTTACTGTTTTTGTTCAGTGGGTTGAGTTCATTTTCTTCATTCATCCCCGTAAATTCGTCAGAGTCCAAAGTCCCTTTAGTTTTCTTCCTTACTTTGGTTGCTAAGGTCTTTTGTGCAACAGTTATCTGACTTTAAGTGATTCCTTAAGTATAAGACTAAGAAAAGGAGAAAACCTTGAACGCTTAAGGAAACATTTTAAGGAAACCTTCACTCAGACTTCAGGTGTTTTATGCGACCAGCCCCAGAACATGGTGGCGCATTCAGCAGCTAGAGCAAAAGTTTAAAGTTTAAAGTTAAATCACAGATCAGACGAAGAAGATTTAGGCTCATTTCGGAGCCCGATTTGTACGAACACCAAGACCAGGAGACACAGGTAAGTTTCAAATCATATTTATCGTAGTGCGATGATATTTTTCTTTAAAAAACAAACAAAAAATATAGAAACCAAAATTAAGCAATGTTTAGTTCGATTTATCTCCAAGCATTCAGAGTTCATTTCTTTTGAATGGGGGAAAAAAATAGTGCACACTGTATCTTAAATCGACAGTTTCTCTATGGGAATTCTGCATTGCAACGATGAAGCTAACAGAACTAGCACCTACAAGTGATGCTAATCGCTATGCTAGCAGCTATTTAATGACATCTAAACAACATGGTGCAGATGTAACTCACCGCTGAGTGGAGAGAAGAGGAAGAGGAAGTGACCTCGCCTCACCAGGATATTTATAATTCAGGAGCCGCCCGGGATCGGCTCGAATTGCATAAGTATTATTAGTGGTGCACATGGTGCACATTAAGAGCGGTTCTCCAGTTGTTTGCTGTGGTTTGTAGACGGTCATTCAAACTGTGGATTTTGAACGAGTGTTGACATGTTAATGTTACCTGCAGGTGTGACGCGTCTCCATGTGAAAATGGTTTGAGGGCGTAGAATCATTTCAGGAGGGTTTTTTTTTATCAAATTACTCAAGAATTTGATCGGATCATTCATCAGTCCAACCTTTTATACATTTATGAACTATTCTGACTCTTCTGACTCTCAGTGACAACATGTTCTCCTTTTTAGGTCTTTATTTCCTCCTTTAACAAAATGCCACGGTCTCGCATCATTAATTCAGGGGGTGAAACATGAAGGAGAAATTAGATCTCAACCATCATGTTTTTTTGGAAACGTTAAGAATGTTATTGACGACTCGTGTCCAAACACACGCCTGAGCCGTGACTCTGAAACATTATTGTGATTACGGCTCAGAGACAGATTCTGACGGATGACAGAGCAGCACAGAGACATGTGGGAAATGTGTTTATATATTATCTCACTGGGCCTTTAAGAGGATGAAGAAACAAACAGATCTGCCTCAGTTGTGCTACAATACATGTCAACGTCTGTGTGTGTGTGTGTGTGTGTGTGTGTGTGTGTGTGTGTGTGTGTGTGTGTGTGTGTGAGTATGTGTGTGTGTGTGTGTGTGCGCGCCATACCAAATGTCAAAACAGGACTTAAAGGCTTTAGGCCGACATGTTTGTCGAGTATAGACTAAACTATGCGACGCTTCAACGCCCAAAACACTGCGATAAGCAGGAAGCCAGACGCACACTGTCGAACTGTATCACACAGACACAGATCTACCGTCACAGTCCAAACATCTAAGTGTCTAATTGTAAGTGTTTTGACTGTTACTAATGTACCGTGCAATGTGGGGACGTACGTCTGATTACACAGTGTCATTATGGGGACACGTGTGTGTCTTGTGGTTCAGGTATTACTCATGATGTGGGGACCAAAGTCTGTCCCCATAATGTAATAATATATCATTAATCATTCGTCATGGTTAAGGTTGGAGAAAGTCTCCAGGAAATGAATGTTAGTCACTGAAGACATGGAGACATGACTGTGTGTGTGTGTGTGTGTGTGTGTGTGTGTGTGTGTGTGTGTTTTCTGTTATTTGGACTGGACCAGCGCCCTGCTGTAAATATGGCGGCAGCAGCAGAGATGAAGTGGCGATTCTAGCCAATCAAAAATGTGCAAAATCGAAACTTATATTTTTATTCCAAATGTTCAAAAAGTATAACAATAGAATAAAGTAGAAAAATAACAACTCAACCATAAATAAGAAGGTATGTACATAAGTACTTGCATTTGTAGAGATATTTACAAAGACCTTAACATAATGTGCAAAGAGAGAAATAAGTGATATGTTCACATTAAAACCAAGTATTGAAAATATATTGCATTATATAGCATTTTTAAAAATTGCGCAATGTTACTTACTTATAATACTATAGTATATATGTATTATACTTACTGTAATATACTTTAGCACATACTTTGTTTAAGAGGGAGGGAGCGGCTTTGAGACACTGCTGTGGAGTTAAGTTTGTCAGCCCTCGGGGGCCCCCTCCCCCAGCAGCCTGGGGCCCCGAGCAGTTGCCTGCTGCGCCTCTGCAGAGATGCATCTCTCCAGCCCAGATGTGTCGGCAGAGTCTTCTGTGGCTCTTCATCTCCGGAGCTGCTGTATAAATAAAGATACATTCACTTCCTGGACACAGCCAGAGGATCGTGGGAAACAGTTTTCAACCCGAATGCCTTGCTCAAGGGAGCCTCAGCAGCAGCTGCTGTGTCTCTAAATACACAAGTACGAGTTATTTTGTCAGCAACTCACATAGTTCTGGAAATCCTGAAATGCAAGTGAGTTGTTTTCTTCTAAGTGGTTTTCTAAATTATTTTAATCTGAAAACAGAGAGGCAAGAGAAAAGAAATGGTGGGGGATAATTTATTTATTTATTTATTCATTCATTTATTTAAGCACTTGCCTCTCAGGGTTTCTGCACTTAGTCTATAAGATGTCCAAATGTTTCCAGAAGCCAAAAATCCAAAGATTTTTAATCTACAATGATTTAAAAGCAGCAAAGTCTCACAGTTGTTTCTCATTTGTGTTTGAGGAATAATGACAGGAAGCGAGTCCGCTCACGTCTAACGCTAAACACTTCCTGTTGTGTTGTCGAATGGGCTCCCGGAGTTTAACTGAATATTTCTGCCTCTTCTTTCATTTCAGGTTCAACTATAACGGCATCGACCTGAACAGGAACTTTCCCGATGCGTTCGCTGGTCTGCGAAGGCAACAGCAGGTTGACAAGGAGAAGAGGGAGGCAGAGGTACGTCCTTCTAAGTAAAAGCGCTGAAGTGTCATCAGCGAAATGTACTGAGAGTGTCAAAGTAAAAGTCTTTTTCATTTTACCACCAAAGAAAACTGAATAATGTTGAAACATCAAACAGCTGATTCTTCTTACTGTCAACGAAAACAAACAATGAACTCCTCCTGACGTCCCGGGTGTGACGCGTGTTACAGGTCAGGGCTGTGATTGGCTGGTTGAGGACTGAGAGTTTCGTCCTCTCAGCGAATCTTCATGGAGGAGCGCTGGTGGCCAGTTATCCGTACGACAACAGCAATTCAGGTAAACACAAACACACACACACACACACACACAAAAGAAAACTCCTTTCTGTTGCTGCTCGTTAATACAGCGAAGGCGTTAATAATCAGAAACAGAAACAGAATCAGTTTGTTGCCAAGTAGATTTTCACTTGCTTTGGTGTTTTGGTTCGTAACAATAAACACAGAAGAAGCAAAAATACAAAGAAAGACAAAGCAAAGCAAGTTCTGCAGGTCAGATAGCTTCTGTATACATAGAACAAATTTACAATAAAATTACGAAAAAATATAAATATAATACAAATGTGTTCAGTGTGCAATATGAATGGGGGAATGTGAAATAGTTACAGTATGAAAAACAAGAATATGCGAGAAATGTGCAAGTAGTCTAAGAAAAGAGTCAATTTTTGTTTAAATTTCTTACTTTACCTGCATTTTTATCATATTTCATAATATAAGTTATTTCACAGTAAAGTTTCAGTGAGGCAGGTGTTGGTGTGACAGCGCCCTCTGCTGGCAGGAGACACTGAAGCGGTTTCTCCAGAAAACACTGTGATAACGCTGTCAGTCATTAACAGGGAGGTTTATTTTTTTATATTTAATTTAACCCTTTATTTAATCTGGAAGTCTCTTACAAAACTTAAAGAATAGAACATATAAAAATGAATAAATTAAGGTACAAACATAAAGAAAGACAATAAACTCAAGGGGAAAACTCGACTTAAGCTGATTCCATTTAATTCAATTTTGGCTTTTTTTATTTTGAAATATAAATTTTATTCTTTAATTTATTCTTCAATCACCTCATGTATAAAATGTGCTGAACAAATAAAGTTACATTTGAATGTTTACATTTAAACATCTGCTGTGTGTAAGATTAGAAAATTAAAAACACAAAGTACAAAATACACAAAAATATAAATAATTTCTGTTTTCCCAGGCAGCGAGCTGGTGGGCGGAGCCAGCGTCACCCCCGACAACGACGTGTTCATTCACCTGGCCAAGGTGTACTCCCACAACCACGCCTCCATGCACCGGGGCGAGCGCTGCGACGACAGCACGTCGTTCCTCGACGGCATCACCAACGGATACCAGTGGTATCCTCTGACAGGTGAGCACGCTGCCCCTGCTTCTTACCTCACCTGAACACAGCCAATCACCTTCACCTCACCTGAACACAGCCTAGTGCTGATAGACATGAAGCTCTGAGAGCCGAACATAGAGGGATTACTAGGACAGGTTGTAAAGCTATCGACAAACGCTCCCACCTCCTGCATGAACAGCGAACGCACCTCACACTCCTCCACCACCCCGACCTTCTAACCTTTACTTCCTGTAGAGCTTCACGCTGCTGTGTTTGCATCGAGGTCGATCAATCATTGCTGGGAGCCTCCTCTGGTTTCCTGCTGCAGAAACCCGATCAACATGATCACCTGACACCCCGTCACCTGAGGCTCTGCATGAAGGACTCATACGCTTCATTCTGTCTGTGTGAATTCATGTCAGATTAACTCTGAGCTTTTATTGTGAAAACAGAGACAGTAGTTTAACCTTACAGAGTAAAAGCCTATAATCTATAATTAATCAGAGTTAGGTTACTTATTTTCATGTAGTAATTCTCTCTCTTTTTATATATATAGATCTATATACTGTATATATATAATTACACTATACACTCTACACACAACACAGGTGTGTGGATTTACTACCTGGTGGTTTGGTCGTCCATATTTATTAAAGGCTTTTCATTTGAGCATCTAGAATTATACTTTTTTTAATTGACGGATAATAATCAATAGAAGTTAATAGTAGTTAATTCATTAATAATGAAAGGTGAACGCTCTTCTAGATACCTGTTATCTTTTTCTGATGTATTTCATTTTCAGACAAATCTATTGTTCCAGATGGTGTGTTTAATGTGTGTGTGTGTGTGTGTGTGTGTGTGTGTGTGTGGTGTGGGTGTGTGTGTGTGTGTGTGTGTGTGTGTGTGTGTGTGTGTGTGTGTGTGTAGGTGGGATGCAGGACTATAACTATGTGTGGGCTCAGTGTTTGGAGTTGACTCTGGAGGTTTCCTGCTGCAAGTTTCCTCCAGTCAGAGAACTTCCTGCTCTGTGGACCCAGAACAGGAGGGCGCTGCTGGCCTTCATCCGCCAGGTCCACCTGGGTCAGTAGCTGTCTGTCTGTCCACATGTCCGTCCACCTGTCTGTCCACCTGTCTTGCAGGTTGTTATGACCCATAGTGAGATTTTGTTTCTAGGCAACATCTAGTGGTCGTAGTGATGATGACAGGAGCAAAGGGACGTGGTATAAAGAGAGACAGAGTCCACGTCAGGAGGAAGTTGTGGTGAACGGATGAACGTGATACAGGAGAGCGGTGTGTTCGATTCCCATGTGAAACCAGCTGTTTGTGTTGTAACAATGTCAACAAAGACCGTCGAATTTTGAGTAAGTTGCTTATTTTCTCCCAAATCACCATCTTTTCCTAAACCTAACCAAGCCATGAACATTATATAGTAACCATGGCGACAAAAGTAGGTACGCTGCTGTATCCATGATAACCGAGGTCCAGTATACACTTCCTGCTGCCATAGGGGTTTGTTGATCTGTTTATGTGTTTACCAGGATCGATACTTAATAATCAACTCATTCAATCTGTGTGTGTGTGTGTGTGTGTGTGTGTGTGTGTGTGTGTGTGTGTGTGCGCGCTCAGGGGACAAAGGGCGTGTGTTTGACAGTTCTGGCGTGCCGGTGCAGAATGCAGTGGTGGAGGTCAAAGGTCGCAGGAACATGTGTCCGTTCAGAACCGACCGACATGGAGAATACTACAGACTGCTGCTGCCGGGCAACTACAGCTTCACAGTAAACACACACACACACACACACACACACACACACACCCACAGTGGCCTCTAGTGGTAGAACTGTGTCATTACAATCACACTGTGATGTCTTTGATTGACAGGTGACGTACCCGGGTCATGAGGTTTTGACGGAGACACTGAACGTCCCGTATGGTCCTGGCCTCTACTCCGCCATGAAACACGACTTCCTGTTACAACGCACACCGTCTAACCCCACCCAAACTAACCTCACCCAAACTAACCTCACCCAAACTAACCCCACCCAAACTAGCCCCACCCCTACTTGTAACTACACGTTACACGCTGAGGGAGGCGGAGGCGGAGCCATCACCAGGCCCACGTGGACAGGCGTAGTCGTGGCGCTCTGGTTTGTGGCGGCGCTCCGATCCATGACAGACTGAAGTGGCCTGGCGCACGGCGTGACCTCTGGTCAGCAGAAGGTCGCAGGTTCAGTTCCAGCAGCAACACCTGACAGGTGTGCTGGAGAGTTTATGAGCAACGCTGAACCCTCGACCTGCAAGAAAACAAAACAGAACAAGAACACGTCGTCCTCCAGAGGTTTCTAAAGAGACGTTTTGACGCCCGGATTTTGGGTTTACCGCCAAAAAGTCTCCTTTGAGAACAAAGGGTTGGCGCGTAAAGCCCTGGTCAAAGCATCATCACATCCTCGCAAAACAGAGCGAACAGGCCTTTTTCACTGGGGGCCATTTTGAGTCGTTGCAGCAGGAAAAGCACAGGTCTAAATAACCAAGACCAGGTCCAGACCTAGTCCCTGACCATCTCTGGTCAAATCCTGATTTTATAACTGTGACGTCGTCTGACAAAATCACCAAACACATAAATGAAAGACAACAGCTTTTATTTACTTCAGCTTTACTACGGCTTTATTTACTGTTTGATATGTAGATTTGGTCGTAGTCGTTAGTACGAAGCCTCGTTACCGATGACTACTCTCTCTCCCTCCTTTAGTAATAACGACACATGGAATCAAAGTAGGTTATTTGCTTTTAGCTTTTAATGGAGGCGAGGCTCAGTGTATTTGAAGTGCTCCTCCTCTTCACTGCAGTTCCCGAGCAGCAGGGAAAACCAGAGCAGCTCGATAGACTGCGACTGACCAGTGGTGGAAATATAATCACTCAGTCAGTCAGTCAGTCAGTCAGTCAGAGACATTCATGATTACAGGGCTGGTCCTGCTGCTGCGTTCCAGCCAAAAATAATGACGGTTGAATTCCATTTAGCTGCTTCAGTTTCAGGCTCCTTTAGGGACAGGAACAGAGCGATTGTTAACGTTTCTAATAACACCTGTGCTTTTCCTCCTGTTATAGGTCAGAATATCTGGTGTAACGGACAAACTACAGCAGCTAGTTAACTTGGTCGCTAACCAGACAATAAGTTGACAGTTTATACATTCGGGGAGGGGATATAAAAGTCGATGCCTTTAGGATATACTGTAATAGCTTCCTCTGTTTTCGACTATCAGACTCTTTGTTTCCTCCACGGCGGGAATTCTCGTGTCCAAGGTTCAACAAAGTTGCACTTGACACTAAACGTTTGCACAGATTCACTTCACCCCAGAATCTGATTCACATGTTGCAGTCATTTCAGTGAAACTTGTTTATTTTGCTGCAGAACTTCGCAGTTTTAAACGCTGCTGTGACTAAAGGGCCTTATAGTGATTCTCTCTGAGCCTTATTCCTCATGGAGAAATGATTTTGAAAACCTCCTGAGAAGTGAAATTACGTATTGAACAAATGTGGGAAAATATTTATTAACTTCACATTTCTGAAAAAGTGAAAAATCTTGAAAAATCTCACAACGAAAATGTGCATTTTAAGGGAAAAGACAGAGGAAAAGAGAAAAAGATGCAACAATAACAGAAACACAAAGTGCAACTACACTGTCTTTTTCCTTTTTCACCCTCACAGGATCAAGCAGGTTTTAATTTGGGTTTTCTTCCTCAAAAAGCAGCTGGAAGTTCACTGTATTTAAAGGGTCATGGGAGGAAAACGCTCCACTGCCTGAGGATTTTATCTTGAGATAACAAGTCTTCCCTGCTGAGATGTTACAGCATGTGAAGGAGCGATAAGGTTCATTAAGTTTGGTGGAGCTGGGCTGTAATTTTATATTACAGCGAGGAGGAGCACTTTAAAATTAGCACCTTCAGGGACAGGAAGCCGTTTTTAGAGAGGGTCGTATTTAAACCAGAGAAAAGGACGTAATCGTCGTCCAGGAGGGGAAATTATAAAGACACATGAAGTGATCCTGGTGACGCCACACATTACACTTCTGTCTGAACTCACTGAGGTGCGTTTGATTTATGACACTAAAGATTTCATCGCATTCATATCCTACAGGACAATTTAGTCCAGTGACTTAGCTTAGCTTGAGACTCCCATAGGGTGACAAAATCAGTCTGAAGGTTAACAAGATAGGAAATAATAAAAAATCACATTTCTTTAATTTTCTTTAGTTTTTTACTTAATTTCTTTTTTAGTTTTATGTCTTCAGGCCTCATTTACGCACTTTACCTCAAAAACAAAGAAGCCTCAAGTTTGTGTTTCTCTGTAGCTTCTCAATAGTAGAGGAAGTTTTACTTCTTCTACATCTGCTTCAACACCAACTCAACTTTATATTGCTAGAAATCAACAAAATACTCAAGTGACTTTAGAGATATAAAACATGAAATACACAAGCACAAACGTAAACATACAATACAAACCAGACAAATAAATAATATAATAAAGTTTATTTATAGAGCACTTATCAAAATAAGAGATAACAATGTGCTTCACAACGATAAAATAACAAAACAAACAACAAATACATTCAAACAAATTTCTCAAAAATAAATAAATGATAAATAAATAAATAATAAAAACAATAAAAATAGAAACACAAGTGATAAATGTAAAAATATGTGAAATAAAATATGTGAAATATATCAAATAAGTGAATAAACAAGCAACGAAATAATAAAATAAATGTTATAATATGAAATCAAATGTTATATGAATTTGATATTAAATTCATATAAATTATTTATATAAATTATATAGATTTACACTTTAAACTTTAAACTGAGTAAGATTAAAAATAACTCAAAAGCACCACCTGGTGGTGGAAGCTGTGCAGCACATCCACAAACATTGTGAACCTTGAAGTAACAAACATGTTGTTACATGTCATTACCTGGTTATAAAGCACAATTACAAATAAACCTGTCGACTGAATTATGCAAAATAAATAAATAGATAAACTGTCCAAAACAAGTATGTGTTGATTTAAAGGGTCTCAAGCCAAAAGGAGCTGGAATCACTGGTTTAAATGAAAAAGCGAGACGACCTGATGACTGGGAATCAAATCTGTGAACTGAACCCTCAGCCACAGCACAGTATATTTTTTATATACAGCATATAGACTAATGTGTATCAAGTTCAGAGCAGCTCCAATAACCAAACAACAGGTGTGATTGTTTTAACACATGGTCACCGGTCAGCGAACTTCCTCACATCGTCTTGTTCAGCATTAGTCTGCAGCTCAGACTCAACGCAGTCGTCTTCAGGACTGAAACTCAGAGGCCTTCTGCACATTTTCCTCTCATCTAAACTTTATTTTTGCCAAGTATCAGGTTTTTATACTTTTGTACTGTTTGATATTAAATGCTGTTCCATAAAAAAAAATCCTCTGTGCCATGTTGAAACTGCAGTGACTGCAGGCTTCAGTCACTCCTACGACGTCAGACCTCAGTATAGTTTTTGGCATTTCTTCTGTTTAATGTTTCATTACGCTGTAAAACACCACAGTAGATCCTGAATCCTACTCTGAACTTGACCTGATGTAAACTGCCTGGTTCTTGAAGGAAATCTTATATTAAAAGCAAAAAAAATAAAACTGAAAAGCTGTAATGTGTTAATCGTGTTGATGGTCTCGCTTTATATTCGATCTGTACTTGACTAAAAGTGAAGTAAATGATATCATGATGATGATGATTGTCATTTAAGTAAATTATAAAATATTTATGGTCATTCAAAATTTTGACTTACTTTCTCAAATTCTGACTTAATGTCTCAAAATTATAATTTCAAATATAATCATGAAGTTTAATTTAAAAATTTCAACTTTATATTCACTTTTGTCTAAATATGTGACTAAATGAATGAGTTATTACATATTGAGTCAGTTATAGTTCTAAACATTATGAGACAATATCAAAATGATTTCTTTTCTAACTGCTTATCTATTCATTTTTAATGTTTATTATTTTATGTTTATTTTAATGATTTGTAAGTTTTCGCACAAGTTATCAATAAACATCAACAGAACAAACAAGACCTGAATTATCTTGTAAACAATCTCTATAATCTCTGTCAGTCACACAAGTTCTTACTAAACTCCTAAAGTTTCAACAGTATAAGGCTAGCATTAGCTAAACCGCTAAAGTTTCCACATTATAAGGCTAGCATTAGCTGCTAAACTTCTAAAGTTTGGACAATATAAGGCTAGGATTAACTAATACATTAGCCGCTAACCTTTAGAAAGTCTAGTCCATTACACTTACAAAGATAGCTTTAGCTCCTCCTAACCTCTGATTAATACAAGGCTAGGTTTAGCGCCTTTGGACATGAATGGCTAGCCTTCACTGCTAAAGTTCTAAAGTTTCCACCGTGTAAGGCTGGCATTAGGTAAACCGCTAAAGTTTCCACGTTATAAGGCTAGCATTAGCTGCTAAACTTCTAAAGTTTGGACATTATAAGGCTAGCATTAACTAATACATTAGCCGCTAACCTTTAGAAAGTCTAGTCCATTACACTTACAAAGATAGCTTTAGCTCCTCCTAACCTCTGATTAATACAAGGCTAGGTTTAGCGCCTTTGGACATGAATGGCTAGCCTTCACTGCTAAAGTTCTAAAGTTTCCACAATGTAAGGCTGGCATTTCTAAAGTTTGGACATTACAAAGCTAGCATAAGCTGCTAAAGTACTAAAGTTTCCACAGTGTAAGGCTGGAATTAGCTGCTAAACCTCTAATGTTTGGCCAGCGCGACCTTTGGAAATTAGAAGTCTGCCATGAGCTGCTAAATTTTGGTCATTACACTTACAGAGATAGCTTTAGCTCCTCCTAACCTCTGATTCTAAGGCTTAAGCAACTTTTGATATCACAAGGTTAACACTGAGCTACATTACACACTGCTAGTAACATAACAGAAAATGAAAAAAAGTCAGTAGCATTAGCTGCTAACTCGTGGAATGTAAGGCTAGCATGAGTTAGCACTGATGCACCTCAGGTAGCCTGAGGCAAGGACACGAGTTGAAGAGGATCCTCCTGTTTATGATTCATAGAAACAGATCGTTCAAGGATGTCTGCCCACACATCTCCCATTCAGCTCCACACAGACTCAGCACTGGATTCAAATTCATGGGTAGGTGTCGGCTCCTCCATTAGGAAAATATATAATTAATAAGTGTGTGTTTGTTCTGAATTACAATTATCTTTCCCTTGTGTTGAATTTGCATCAGTTAGAGCTGCCGTGGAAGGAAAGGTTTGACTCTGAGTTCATTTCTGAGGGAAAAAAGTTAAACTGAAACTGACTGTGTTTTTCCTCATTGAACAGATGGTGCAATCTGGTGAGAGCTGGGAATATGGTGATAGTGTTTTCTGCAGAACTTCTAACTACATCTACATTTATTTCTGTTTCTGTTTTTCTGACCTGTGTATTTAAATTTGAGACACAGTAGAGATAAATATATGACAGCACTGCCCCCCTGTGTTCGTAGTGGAGAACTACACCTTTAAACAACAGCTTCAACACATACTGTAAAGACGGCTCATGTTTTTCAGCTGCTTGATGGAGGAATGTCAATTGAGCTGCAGTTCCCATAATGCTTTGGGGTTGTAAACAAAGTATTTTGTTGCCATGGATTCAGTGAGACACGCTGTGAGCTGATGAATGTAGTGCAGTAGAGACGAGTAGAAGTATAAAGGAGCATGGAATGAAAACACTCAGGTGCTTAGGTAAATGTATTTAGTTACGTTTCACCACTGCAAAACGAAGGACGTGTAATTCATATTTTAGTTCTGAATAATCTTGTCATGAATTAGATGAATTAGATATTATCACTTCCTGTCACTGGATCACTGTGATACAGGTTTCATCTTTCACTTTTATCTGCGGTGTTCCCTGTCTGTGTCGGACTACAGGATAGTTAAGACATCACATCCTAGCTGTTATTATATTATTATATTATATTATATTATACCATTGTACAGCACTTCAGTCATCTCTGGTTGAATGTGCTTCATAAATAAACTTGATTTGATTTGATACTGAAGAAAACTTAAAAATGGCAGTTAGTCAATGAAGAGAAAATGAAAACTCTTTTAATAACTGATTAATTGTTGAAAATCACAAACATTTCTTGGTTCCTGCTTCTGAAAATGGAGTTTTTCCTGGTTTTAAACTGAATAATCCTGAAGTTCCACTATTGATCAAACAAAACAAGTGATTTGAGGTTGTCACTTTGGCTCTTGGTGATTGTGATAATGAGCTTTTACAAACCAGTCGATCAGTTACCTGAGAAAATATCCACCTAATTAATCTAGAATGAAACAGTCATTTGTTGCGTATAACAAATTGTGAAAACTCGCCTTTTGTTATTCTATAAATAATGATGAACCTGAACATCCTGAACATCCTGAACATCCTGTACATGCTTCATGTCTCAGCACACTGAGGCACTTTGTGATGAAAACCCTCGGCTTGTGTCCACACGTCATTTTCACTTCCTGCTGGAAACAACATGAACACTCAATTACACTCTGAAAGTCACTTTGCTTTACCCTGTAATTGAAGTGAGTGCCGCTGAGTGTGTGTGTCTGTGTTCATGTGAGAGTCATGTGTGTGCGTGTGTGTGTGTGCGTGTGTGTGCGGCATGAGTCACTTTATGTTGAGGCACAAAAGCAGCAGAGAGGAAGGAAACCAGAGCGATTGAAAAGTGATTTTGAGTGTTTCCTCCTCTCCTGCTGCTCGTCCTCCACCTTTTACTGTCGGGATAGAAACACAGAGTCTGTTATTATCAACCAATCACAAACCAGCACATGGTCTTTTTTTTTTTTATTATTATTATTTGTATTTGCACAATTTGATTCAATTTAAAATAAAGTTAATTGTCCTGGAGGGGGCGCTGTAGTGACTAATGTTTTAATGTTGCAATTTAATTAACAAGATAAAACATGGAGGAGACTGAGGGGAGTGACTTCTAAAACACAAAAACTTCAGTTTCCTTTAAATAATAATAATAATAATAATAATAATAATAATAATAACAATAATAATAATAATAATAATAATAACAATATTGTAAGTGGACCAACAAAACATTTGCAAAACAGTCTAGTTTTTGATAGTTTCAGATATACATATATATATATATATATATATATGTATATGACTGCAGTATTCTTACTGTGTATTCTTACAGTGTGTTGCTACAGACAACAGTGTAAAATAAATGTGTGTGTGTTGGAGGAGGTTCGGTTTCATTCAGGTGTGTTTCCACCTGTACCACACCTTTTTTAACACCCCTCCCCCTTCTCCCACATCAGCTGTTTGGGCACAAACGGTCCAATTAAATCGATTCTGTCTGACTTTGATCTGCTTCCTTCAAACTGTGCGGAGATTTAAAACCACGAGACACACACACACACACACACACACACACTCTGCTCCCTCAGCAGCAGGGGTGAACACACTTTCCCTCCCTCTCTCTTTCCTTCAGTTTCCTCCTCCTCTTCTCTCTTGCTGTCGTTTTAATCCTCTCTTCATGCCGAGAGCTGCAGTGGAAACAAACAGAGAGAATTGGAGGGAAAAGACGTTTTCATCCTCTTTCTTTCTCTCATTTGTTTTTGTCCTTCTCTTTTCTGTTCTCTGAGGTTTTCAGTCGGATGAGAGATGGGATGTGGAAATTCCTCTCCAGCCACTAACAACAGCAGCAGCAGCAGCACAGGAGGTGAGAGACACTGAGAGTGAAGTAGTAGAATATATAACAGATGTAAATGTTGTGTTTGTCTTTTAAAGGAACAGTACGTGATGTTTTTTAAGCATTTAAAAGCTGAGGAGGTGAAACATCAGCGTTGTGTTGATGTTGTTTCTTCTTCCTGTTTTGGACTTTCTGGAGGTTGAAGATGTTTGACATTTTGGACGTAAAGTTTTCAGGGAGTGATGACACTGTAAAAACAGGGAGGCGACTGCACTTTGTTTCTGGGTTGTTGTCAGGATACGATGTTCTTTCTGAAGACGATGAAAAGACGAGCGTCTGTTAAAACTTAATGTTCTTTTACAGTTTTTTAGGTGGAAAAAAAAAAGAAATATTACTTTAATATAATGCATTTAAATCAAACCAGGAAGTGAGAGGTGATGAGGAAACTGGCTATTGTGCTTTCTGTAATAACAATAATAAATAAATGTTGCACTACAAACATAAAAAAGACTTTTCTATCCTCAGGGAAAGTTTTTATAAATATTAATGATAATATTAAACTCAGGATCTATAATTCTGCATTTTTCTGTCTTTCTGAAAACATGAACCCTGTTCTTGGGCGATGTTGGTTACTATGGTAACCCTGAACTGACATGAACGCAGTTTTAGCCTGTGAAGGTCTAGGCCTTATGGGAAATGGGAAATTTTCCTAAAAGACACTAGAACTCATGAATGAAAGATAATGCAGTAAACGTCATTTCTCTTTAGAAATAGAAAGATAGAAATGAAACTTTATTTACTGAGTTTAAAGGGGTTTTTTTTACATTTTTTATATAATAACAAAATGTATCAAAAAGTTTCAGGATGCGATCAATGAAATTATAGGTGATTGTTTTAGTACATTATAATGCAGCAATTTAAGCGGCTTTTATTTTGGTACACTGATCTTATTTTGGAAAGCATGATAACCAATTTAATCATAATGTATTATTTATGTGATGATACAAATTTATGTAAATAAAATAAAATAACAGTTTATTTACATCCTTGTTCAGTTGATGAACCTGAGATCGTTCTCTCTGCTGCCACCTTCAGGACAAACTGAAAACTCTTCAAATCAATAGTTTATTCAGATTTTTATTCCTCAAATTGCTCATTATTATTATTATTATTTGAAAAATGATCAGTCATATAAATGTATAAAAGCTGTTTCAGGGTTTTCCAGCAATGATTTTTGTTTGTTCTTAATTAACATGTTTTAATTCTTCGGTTTCTAATTGTTCTTGAGGTGTGTGTCGACGGATAAACGACCCTGACGTGTCTCAGCTGATAATTAATGTCATAATAATAAGAATCATAAATAATAATAAAAGAGACGTGAAAATGTCTCTGATCATTTTAACTGTAAAAACTGAATCAAATCAATGAAAAAGTCATTTAATGGTTTAATCAGTTGATCGTTTTCATATCTCTGTCTGTGACTTCAGGTCGGGCTGAGTCTTCATTAAAGGCGTAAGCACATGTTAGACACACACACACACACACACACACACACACACACACACACACACACACACACACATTTCAAACACATTTTGATGTTAAAACATGTCAGTGTTGTTTGACCTTTCTCTGAGCTTATATGTTAATTTAGATCCACTGACTTCAGTACACAGGTTAATCTGTGTGTGTGTGTGTGTGTGTGTGTGTGTGTGTGTGTGTGTGTGTGTGTGTGGACAGATCAAATGAGTCTTTGGCTGAAGACGACAAACGGAAGTGAGTCACTATTTTTGATTTTCAGAGCATGTCACATCTTTTTATGTAAAAAAATAATTAATGTGCGTGTGTGTGTGTGTGTGTGTGTGTGTGTGTGTGTGTGTGTGTGTGTGTGTGCGTGCGTGTTTGTGACATCAGAAACTACGGAGGTGTGTATGTGGGTTTACCTACAGACCTGAGCAACGTCCCTCAAGTACAGATAGGATCACTCAGAGGTAACACACATTTTTTATACATTTATATTTGTATTTATATTATTTAAATGTTTATACAGATAGAAATCTCAGTATTTTATAACCGTCGTTCAGGTTTTCTGTCTCTTATTAAAGGTCTGAAGCAAATAAAAGACGTTCTGTGGGATTTTGAACAAAGTCGAGATTTAAAAACAGAGAATCTTTCTGTTTCTGTTGAAACACAAACACCAGCAGCTTTTTGTCCGAGCTCGCTTATTCACGGCTCCCAGAGGATGAATCCTCATGACGTTTCATCTAGCGCCATCATCAGGTCAAAACTTAAATTCATCCAGTGACTGCTTTCTTTTTAAACTAATCACACGCCCTTTAGCCTCCAGGTTTTAGGACGGCTGGACCCACATGTCGACAGTCCAAGTGTAATGCAAGTGTGTTTTACTCAAACAAACGAAACGCACAAAACCACCAGGAAGCAAACACACACACGAGATCCTCAGGAAAAAACAGGAAGTGCTACAAACAGAAAATCTAAATGCTGAGACTTAAACACACACGGGAGGGACGTGTCATAGAACAGGTGGAACACATCAGTTTACAAGGAGGGAAACACAAAGACAGGAAGTGAAATAACCACAGAAAACAGAAGAATTCACTCGTTCGTCTGCAACAAAACTGCGTCTCAGAAACATGAGATGAGACGTGGGACAGAGACGTCTCATGCAAATCTACATTAACTGCAGATTCTGCTCCGTCATTGGTTGAATCAACATTTAAAATGTGTGATAAGAGCCCGTTCAGTCTCGTCCTGCTGAATTATTAATATACAGTCGTTCTTTTACACGTTTCTCTGGTTGTGTTTTCAGACAGATTAAACTGCAGCGTTGAACCAGAGAAGAAGAAGAAGAGTTTACACGTTTAGCCTGATGTGAACAAACATCATATGTAGCTTCACAGAGCTGTTAGCATGACTGTCCTCTGTTTAATCACAGCACTTCTGAGCCGTGACAAAACTTTATTGTTCTCTGTCAGCGAACAGTTTGTCTCTGGTGTCAGTGTGAAGCTCGACCGCGACACAAAGACAGACTGTCATCGGCTTATTCAAGAGGATTCTGGGATGTTGTTCTGTTTCTTTAGTTAATACACACACACACACACACACACACACACACACACACACACACACACACACACACACACACACACACACAGCCTCATAGTTTCCTGTTGAGTCTCCAGGGTCATGAGAGCCTGGGAGAAAGAAAACACTGATCACTGCTCACACAGACCGTGTGTGTGTGTGTGTGTGTGTGTGTGTGTGTGTGTGTGTGTGTGTGTGTGTGTGTGTGTGTGTGTGTGTGTGTGTGTGTTGATACTGTATATGTATGTTATATTTGATCAGTGCTGCAGGTGTATTTAATCTATGACCTGATGTGTGTGAGTGTGTGTTAATGAAGGTGTCGTCCACAGAGACCGGCAGAGACTCGTCGTCCCTCAGGAAACCGCTGTGGGGGAACGGACTGTGATTTTAATGAAGAGCCAGGTCTGTGCATGTATCTGTGTGCGTGTGTGTGTGTGTGTGTGTGTGTGTGTGTGTGTGTGTGTGTGTGTGTGTGTTTGTCTTTTCATTAATGAGAGCTGTGATGTCACGTCAGCAGATAGAGGACCAGACCACAGTTCTGCTCTCCCGCCTCTCTGATGATAAACATGTAATAACACGATGTATAAATACTGTAATAACAAAACTACTTGTTAATTAGAGAGACGAGTGTTTCTTTCTTACATATTAAACAAAATAATTACCGTTAACTTCATAGTATTTGCTCAATAAACTGTCCCAACTCAGTGTCCCTCATCAAATTAATTTAAATCAGTTCCTACAAATGAAACAGAGTCTACTTCCTGTTAGTGAATTGTATTTGTTGTGTTTTTTGCCTCTGTGACCTGAAGGAAGTTTGTTGAGGGAGAAGAAGAAGAAGAAGAAGAAGAAGAAGAAGAAGAAGAAGAAGAAGAAGAAGAAGAAGAAGAAGAAGAAAAAGAAGAAGAAATCCTCCAGGCGTCCTTCAGATCCTCAGAGGCTTCATCAGGAGTCGGAGTCTCAGCAGGACCCAGCGGAGCCGGTCACAGAGGACGTGACTGAGGAGCCCGATGAGGCGACTCTGACGAACTGGTTCTGGACGTGAAGACGAGCTGCAGGTCTTTATTCCAACCACTGACGGACTCCTGTTCGTTTCACCTTGTCTGCCGCAGGTTGTTGTAGCTGCTCACAGTGAATCCATCAGCTGATTATCACGAAACACTGACATCACCAGAAAAACAATCCCAAACTGTCAAGCAGAAGCGTGAAAGCTCCTCTAGTTCCAGCTCATTTCTTCCTCTCGTGTTACAGCTGAATAAATATCTTTAGGTTTTGGATTTCAGGTCGGCTGAAAACATGTTTTCAGACGTCACTTTGGGAAACAGCGAACGGCATTTTACACAATTATCAGACATTTTAGACGCACGAGGAAAAAGGGAGATCAGATATGAACATGACAGAGTATAATCCACCCATAGACGTCCCTCTCACCAGCAATGATCCCGGGTGTTGCCAGGGCAGATGGGATATGTAGTCCCTCCAGAGAGTTCCTCCCAATCGCACATATTTGGAAAACCTCCAGAGGACAGTGACCAGGAGGTGTGAGCTGTGATATTCTGGATTTTTCTCCCATGAAAACCAAAGTTGTTTGTTTTGTTGACACTTAATTTTTTACCTAATTGCCTCATGATTTACTTAAATACAAGATAGTTCTGTAAAAGTTGCCACTAATTATTATTTGTAAAGACAAAGTGTTTTGCAGTGTTGAAGTAATAAAGGTAAGATGAACACTTTGGTCCAGGTGACATTTTCTTTGCCCGACCTCAGCTGTGGTTTGGTTTGTTCGATGAAACCTGCTGACTCATGGTTTGTTCCTCCAGGGGAGAAACAAACAGTGAGAGGCTCCTGCTGTGCGACGGCGTCGTCGTCTCCTCAGAGTCTTTAAACGATCGCGTACGTGTTCGTGACAACGGCGCCTCTTTCTGAGGGCGGCCGCGGTCTGCTGAAGAAGCTGCTGCAGCGATCACAGCGGCAGGAGAATGTGTGAGCTCTGAGCCGATTAACAGAGGAGATACAGAGAGCGACACCGTGACTCATTAACTGACTGGCTAATTGAATTGAATTGATTTCTTCACACAGGCTGTAACCTGCCTCTATAATGTACAACAACACAACATGGTGACTTTTTTTAGTCCAGCACAGAATGAGATTTAATTCATTGCTAATTAATTAATAATTATTACCACTTTAATGATAATCCTGACAGAGATCCATGACAGTAAAACCAGGAGCAGCAACATGTCAATTATTATTAATTGACATTTTTTCAGTAGTTTCCAGCAGCATATAACAAACTTCCTAATTATACAACTAATTCAATTAATGCATGCTGGTCCTGGATATGCAGCAGAAACAGTGGACAGATTTACACATGCATATACATACATACTGGGTATAATAGTGAACACCCAGTTGGACTGGAAGAAGGGAACAACAAATACACACAGTGACGACCCTCTCCACCTGTGTACCTGTTGCTTCCTGTGTGTGGCTGCTTCCTTTGCAGGTACTGGAGGTGGGTGTGACAAAGGGTTGTCAGTACCTGGGCTCATCAGCACACCTGGGCCCTGTGTAAACCATGTTGGAGCTCAGCTCTGGTTCTGTCTCCTCCCTCAGGAACCAGTTAGGTTTGTGTTGTGTCTGTTTCTGCAGCATTCAACATCACACTCACACACTTCCTCACACACTCACCTGCACTGCTGATCTCACAGATTATACCTGCAGTTGTTGGTTTAAGTTCTTCCCCAAGATTTAAAAGATAAATAAAACATTTCGTTAACTGGCTTGCTTGTATGCATCTCCCTCTTTTGTCGTGGCCATGTGGCCCAGTTTGTGACCATCCATAACACAACATAACTACATACATATAAAAATACCTATGTACACACATACATACAATCATACATGCATACAGACATATAAACATACTTATACACATGTATACAGACATGCATACATACACTCATACATATATAGGTAAATATATACATACTTATGTACATAAATACTGCTTCAAAGTAAGAGTCCTTCATAGAAATGTTTTGCAGTCAAAACTAAAAAGTAAAATACTTTCCTTACTAAATTATGACGTTACTATACTCTGTCATTTTTATGACTTTTTATGCTTTACTATACTAATTTGTTTTTATGCCTTATTATACTATGTCCTTTTTATGCTTTACTATACAATGTAGTTTTTATGACTTTTTATGCCTTACTATATTCTGTCGTTTTTATGAATGTTTATGCCTTACTATACTCTGTCCTTTTTATGCCTTACTATACTGATTAGTTTTTATGCCTTACTATACTACGTCGTTTTTATGAATTTTTATGCCTGATTATACTATGTCGTTTTTATTCCTTTTTATACCTTAATAAACTGTTTCATTTTTATGCCTTTTTATGCCTTACTATACAATGTCATTTTTATTACATTTATGCATTAATATACTGTTTCGTTTTTATGAATTTTTATGCCTTACTATATTAAGTCATTTTTTTGATTTTTTATGCCTTATTATACTATGTCATTATTATGACGTTTTATGCCTTACTATATTAAGTCCTTTTTATGAATTTTTATGCCTTATTATACTATGTCATTTTTATAACGTTTTATGCCTGATTATACTATGTCGTTTTGATGACTTTTTATGCCTTACTATACTATGTCGTTTTTATGCCTTACTATACTGTCATTTTTATGACATTTTATGCCTTACGATACTATGTCGTTTTTATGACTTTTTATACCTTACTGTACTATGTCGTTTTTATGCCTCACTATACTGTGTCGTTTTTATAAATTTTTATGCCTTACTATACTATGTCGTTTTTATGACTTTTTATGCCTTACTATACTATGTCGTTTTTATGCCTAATTATACTGTGTCATTTTTATGACTTTTTATGCCTTACTATACTATGTCGTTTTTATGCCTTACTATACTGTCATTTTTATGACATTTTATGCCTTACGATACTATGTCGTTTTTATGACTTTTTATGCCTTACTATACTATGTCGTTTTTATGCCTTACTATACTATGTCATTTTTATAACTTTTTATGCCTTACTATACTATGTCGTTTTTATGACTTTTTATGCCTTATGATACTATGTCGTTTTTATGACTTTTTATGCCTTACTATACTATGTCGTTTTTATGCCTTACTATACTGTGTCGTTTTTATGACTTTTTATGCCTTATTATACTATGTCGTTTTTATGCCTTTTTATGCCTTACTATATTAAGTCATTTTTATGCCTTACTATACTATGTCGTTTTTATGACTTTTTATGCCTTACTATACTATGTCGTTTTTATGCCTTACTATACTGTGTCGTTTTTATGACTTTTTATGCCTTACTATACTATGTCGTTTTTATGACTTTTTATGCCTTACTATATTAAGTCATTTTTTTGATTTTTTATGCCTTATTATACTATGTCATTATTATGACGTTTTATGCCTTACTATATTAAGTCCTTTTTATGAATTTTTATGCCTTCTTATACTATGTCATTTTTATAACGTTTTATGCCTGATTATACTATGTCCTTTTTATGAATTTTTATGCCTTACTATACTATGTCGTTTCCATGCCCTACAAAACAATGCAGTTTTTGTGACTTTTTATGCCTTACTATACTATGTCGTTTTGATGACTTTTTATGCCTTACTATACTATGTCGTTTTGATGACTTTTTATGCCTTACTATACTATGTCGTTTTGATGACTTTTTATGCCTTACTATACTATGTCGTTTTGATGACTTTTTATGCCTTACTATACTATGTCGTTTTGATGACTTTTTATGCCTTACTATACTATGTCGTTTTGATGACTTTTTATGCCTTACTATACTATGTCGTTTTGATGACTTTTTATGCCTTACTATACTATGTCGTTTTGATGACTTTTTATGCCTTACTATACTATGTCGTTTTGATGACTTTTTATGCCTTACTATACTATGTCGTTTTGATGACTTTTTATGCCTTACTATACTATGTCGTTTTGATGACTTTTTATGCCTTACTATACTATGTCGTTTTGATGACTTTTTATGCCTTACTATACTATGTCGTTTTGATGACTTTTTATGCCTTACTATACTATGTCGTTTTGATGACTTTTTATGCCTTACTATACTATGTCGTTTTGATGACTTTTTATGCCTTACTATACTATGTCGTTTTGATGACTTTTTATGCCTTACTATACTATGTCGTTTTGATGACTTTTTATGCCTTACTATACTATGTCGTTTTGATGACTTTTTATGCCTTACTATACTATGTCGTTTTTATGACTTTTTATGCCTTACGATACTATGTCGTTTTTATGCCTCACTACACTGTGTCGTTTTTATAAATTTTTATGCCTTACTATACTATGTCGTTTTTATGACTTTTTATGCCTTATGATACTATGTCGTTTTTATGACTTTTTATGCCTTACTATACTATGTCGTTTTTATGCCTCACTATACTGTGTCGTTTTTATAAATTTTTATGCCTTACTATACTATGTCGTTTTTATGACTTTTTATGCCTTACTATACTATGTCGTTTTTATGCCTTACTATACTGTGTCGTTTTTATAAATTTTTATGCCTTACTATACTATGTCGTTTTTATGACTTTTTATGCCTTACTATACTATGTCGTTTTTATGCCTCACTATACT
>NW_019174393.1:203197-217923 GCF_002260705.1 Seriola dumerili | reverse complement strand
ATTTTTATGCCTTACTATACTATGTCGTTTTTATGACTTTTTATGCCTTACTATACTATGTCGTTTTTATGCCTTACTATACTGTGTCGTTTTTATAACTTTTTATCCCTTACTATACTATGTCGTTTTTATGCCTTACTATACTGTGTCGTTTTTATGACTTTTACTATGTGGTTTTTATGACTTTTTATGCCTTACTATACTATGTCGTTTTTATGCCTTACTATACTGTGTCGTTTTTATAAATTTTTATGCATTACTATACTTTGTCCTTTTTATGCCTTAATATATCATGACGTCTTTAAATATTTATGCCTTGCTATACTTTAGTATGTATGACAATTTTATGACATTTTCTTCCATATTATACCATGATTTTTTTTAACGACATTTTATGCCTTCATACTGTCGTTCTTTTCATGCCTTACTATACTATGTCCTTTTTATGACTTACTCTACATATTTATGCAAATACATACTCACACACACACATACAGACAGATACTTTTGCAAACACATACATAAATACTTATTTACAGACATCCATACATAAACATACTTATACACACACCCACACGCACACACACACACACACACACACACACCTTTTGTTCAGAATCAAATACTTTCATTTCACTGTCGTGTGTTACAAAGATATGCATTTCATCCTCATATTTAATAAGATGGCAAATATTTCACAATTAACAACTGAAATTAAAAATCAAAAGTTTTAATTTGCAGTTAATCATTGCAGCTCCAAACATGATCATAAAATGAAACTAGTTATTGATCTAAACTTTCAACAATGAAACCATCTGCTATTCAGTTGAACATAAATATTCAATTTGGACAAAAGTTCATCGACCCAACGTCAGTTCAATGTTCACAGAAAAAACCCACAAACTGTCAACGAGGAGGAAAAGTCAGCTGTGATCTGCAGTACAGGTGTAGTCATGCATAGAGAGCACAAGTAAATGTAAAGTGCATTGGAATGAGTGTGTGTGTGTGTGTGTGTGTTTAACATACTGAGGTCTGTGTGGTTTGGAGGTTAGACTGAGGAGGAATGTCTCACTCGTGAGGAGCTATAGAAGCTCATGTGTTTATCACAAATATAAACAGCACCTGACAGCGAGTCAGTGAGGTGACAGTGGAGTCACAAACACTAAATATATAATGTTAAAGGCAGGTCCATGACTTTCTGTTCAAACCGGTGCAGCTGTGACTTTTGGCCTCCTTCTGTTTAATTAGAACAAACCAATTAATCATAAATGCTCAGAGTGAATACATGGTTTCTCTGTTTGAATTCATTCTTACCATTTATCCACAGCATCGGATTACAACGGAGTATTAGGGCCACGTTGAGGGAAAAAAAATTCTCAAAATTCTCAAAATTATTGTAAAATTACGACTTTGTTCTTGTAATATTATGACAAGGAAAAAGTCGTAATGTTACAAGAAAAAAGTTGTAATTTTGTGAGAAAAAAGTCGTAATATCATGAGAACAACGTTTTAATTTCAGTGGAAATATTTAAAATGAGGAACATGGAGCATCCTGTGAAGGTCTACTTTAGCAGAGGTTTCCCAAATAAGAAAATACTTCATCTTTTGGCTCATCATCATCATCATCGTCATCATCACCACCATCAGGACAGTGAAAAGATTGTGAAGAAACTGAGTCTATTCTATTGTTAGACAGACAAAAAGCAGCTGCCACTGTCCTTTCACTCGTTTGATTGGATGACGTAATATTCCTAAAAATTATGTTTTTAGGAATATCTCAAAGTTTTTAATTTTTAATTTTCATACTTTACGACTTTATTCTTGTAATTTCTGATTTGTTTCTTTTTCTCATGTGGCCGATAATCTGTCGTACTCGATTGACAGTGACCTAAAGCTTCGTCTCAATCATGCAAAGCCCTGACTTCCTTTCCTGATGACCACTTCCTCTCCTGATGCCAACTTCCTGTACAGGTGCGACAGTTCATCGGATCGCGGCGCCTTTGACTCCGGCGTGCAGGGGATGTCAAAGTCGGACGACGCCTGAGACTCCGACAGCTCCGACAGCTCTGATGGGAGGATCAGACCGTCAGTGTCCGTCTTCTGAGACGAGGTGCTGGGCCTCGCGTCTCCTTGGTCCCGCCCCCCCTGCCCTGGTTGGAGGATCACGGTGTCGGGTAAACACGAGTCCATGTTCTGGGAGGAGTGATTGGACAGAGAGGCAGACAGCGTCAGGCTAAAGTCTTCATTGTGGTCGGGGGTTTCTTCTTCGTCACTGAACAGATCGGGCGTCTGGGAATCCGTCATCCTGGAGGGGGAGGTGGTCATGTTAGAGCAGCAGGACTGTGATTGGCTGTTCTGGCTGTCAGTCAACATTTCAGCAGTGAAGAAATCCTCCCACTTTGGATTGTTAGATTTCTCTTTTCTTTCCTCCTCTTGCTCTTTATCCCTCTCTCCTTCTTTCACCTCCTCCTCCTCTGTTGGTTTTGCGTCCTCCTTTCCCTCCTGCTCCTCTTCCTCCTCCTCATCTTCCTCCTCATCATCTTCCTCTTCACCGTTGGACTCGGTGCAGTCGACGTAGTTGCGTGAAACAGACTGAGCGTCGGTGACAGGAAAAGACCCGTCCACAGACACAGGGGGCGCTGTTCTCTGAGGACTCTCAGTTTTCTCTAAAATTAACAAATGAAGAAATTTACAGTTTAGTAAATAATCGAAGTAAACAAGGACAAAAACAGACACTGAGCTAAAAAACATTGAGACTGAACCAGTAAAGTTCTGAGGAGATACTGATTTTTTGTGATAATTATCTGTGAATCCATCACTACTAATGATAAATTATTATAAAAATATTATAAAAAATGATCATCACCTTGTTTCACTTCCTGGTTCAGGCCCATCTTCTTCCTCACTGGTGCCAGGTCCAGTCCGTCAAACAGGTCGTCGTCACTCCCTGAATCTGAACACAGAAAAAAACAAAAGACATTTAAAATATAAAGCTGCAGCTGACGTATTTTCATCATCAATTATTTTCTTCAATTGAATAATGATCTTTTAAAGTGTAAGAAAAAAAATATAATTAATAATAATTATAATTTCCCATCATGACGACGTCTGCAAAACCCAAAGATCTTCAATTTACTCTGTTATAAAACAGAAAAGCAGCAAATTCTCATGTTTGAGAATCTGAGAGAAGAGTTTGAGTTTTTACTCAAAGAAAAATGCAGCAATTAATCATCAGAATAGTTGTCAATTTATTTTCTGTCGATCGATTAATCAACTAAATGTTTCAGTTGTAGTTAAATATTTAAAATAAATATGCTGAAGTAAGTGTTTGTGGTTTGTTTATTTACAGCGTTGACATCGATCTGATGAAAAGTCGAATATTGTACCTCAGAAATAATTTATAGTTCATGTTTCCAGTGTAAATTACTTCTAATCTGACATTTTATCATCACATTTATATTTTTTTACCACTTCAGTTCAGTTTAGTTTCATGTTTTTTGATGTATGAAGTCACAAGATCTGATGCTGAAGGAACAAAATACAACTAGAATAAAATCACCTGCAGGACGTTTAGAAAAGTGACTCATCAGTGAGTCATCACTGGAGGTTTGAACTCATTTCAGTCAGTTTGAAAGCAGTTACACTTCACTCTTAATCCGACCCTGATGTGTGAAGTGGCGTAAACAGTGTGTTGAACAAACGTTCATCATATTTCTGTGAAGCGTGCCCTTTATATTTCATCTACCATATGGTGACCTGTAAACAAGTGTCACGGCTACAAAGGCGGTTACAAATGCTGTTGTGGAGAACACCTGTCAGAGTTGTGTGTGTGTGTGTGTGTGTGTGTGTGTGTGTGTGTGTGTGTGTTGGTGTCACCGAATGTAGGCCGCTCCACCCTGCTGCGTTTGAGGACTCCCAGAGGTTTGTAAACGAACCTTGCTTGATCCGACTGGTTCCTGCACATCAGCTTCAACCTGATCAAACACACACACACACACACACACACACACACACACACACACACACACACACACACACACACACACACACACACACACACACACACACACACACACACACACACACTTTGACAGCAGCAGTGTTAAAGCTCCTCCAGTCTAAAGGTCTGTGTCCATGTGTAGTGTGATTATAGATCAGCTCTAGCTTCTATATTAATACTGTGAAAGTATCAAAGCCTCAGTCCACAGAGAAATGCACACAGCCTGTATTCAGAAACTGAGCCTTGAAAGGCTTAGATCCTCTCCTCTGATTGGCTCACCGACCTGTTGTTACTAGAGCTCCAGAGAGAAGCCTGAGAGAGGAGATGTAAAACTACACTGAGATGGTTTTTGGTTCTTAAAACCACAAATATATCTTCTCATGGACCAACACTTCAAATAAAACACAGAAGAAGAAAAATTGGAGCTTTAAGCGTCACCAGCAAAAATGAATTTATAAAGCATGTGGTAGGATTAAGTGACTCCGGTTACTGAAACATATTTTGACACTAAATTAACATCACAGACAAACTGAAGTTAAACTTCACTCACATCTGTGTGACCTCAGTCAGAGTCCGTCCCAAAGGGATGACACTGGGATAGATGTTGACTGGTTGGAGATACGACAGGAAGTCTCTGAGCTGAAAGTTAAGACAAAGACGAGCATCGTGACAAAACAAATAAATCTGCTTGTTATGATCATTTCCAACACGTCATTCAAAGCAGTATAACCCGGCTCTAAGTCTGACTCAAAGACACTGAGACACAGTCACTCAGCTGCTGCGGGTGAATTCACCTCCAGGCATCGATGTATTAAAACACGACAATGATAAATAACTTGAAGTCAGATTGTGACGCAGCGAGTAAATAAACATCAAACATACAAACATAAATAAATGAAGCAGGTAAAATCTGTCCTGTATTTGAAATGACTCCATGAAAGGATGAAGACATTTATCACATACAGACACAAAACTTAAGTAAACCTTGTGCTGCGTTTCATACAGGGCTGAATGATTTTGATACTTTTGCATTTCACTTGAGAAAAAATCTGAAAATGATGATGTGGTTTTTGTTGATCTTGTTGCTTTACATCTGAAGAATATAATTTATAGACAGAGGCGTCTCTGTAGCGCCACAATACTTTATTTATAATATGTTGTGACACATTTTACCTTCATCAAAAAACTGCAGCTCCTGTGACTTAGATGTTGCACTCAGCCACATTGAGATTTCGATTATATTTCAATTACTTTGTCAAATCTGTGACAGTTTCTATGTATTTTATTCTGTTTGCTCGTTGTGTTTTCATGACAGTCAGGTCGTCTATGGGTCAGTCACTGTCACATCAGTGATTCATAGGAAAATAAATGGCCTTTCAGTGGCTTCCTCTTCCTCTTAGTGCCATTAAAGAACACTCCTGATGGTAAGAAAACAGCGGTCCTTTGTGGAAGTTTTAATAAAAACCTCATTAAACTCTTGTCCATCCACAGCCACAATATTCTGGTTAAATACATCAGAATAAAAAGAGAAAGTACCTCAGAGTAGGAGGAGTGGAAGCTGAAACAGGCTCTGAAAGAACTGGCTCCTGTCCTGATAAAACATGAACACATTCACGGCTCAGTGCGACTGATAATGATGTATAATAATGTCACGTGTCGTTAATGTGAACATGTCAGGGGTGAATCTGCTCTCACTTTATTATGACGTTGGTTTTCTTGGTTCTCTCTCCGAACCACATGGTGGACGGTTTGATGCTGATGATACGGAGAGGAGTCCCGTCAGCGGCCGAGCAGCCGCACGGCAGCCGGTTGCCTTGGAAATACTCCTCATCCTACACACACACACAAACACACACACACACACGAAAATCATTGATCAGATATTGGTATCCTTTGTCATGAATGAGCTTCGTGAAGGAACAGCTGACTGAAGTGGGACCTTCGGGTGTCGACAGGCGTGAATCTGAGTCCTGCGGTCGGTCGTCACGTAGCTCAGGATCTCCGGCATCTTCTTGAACATCGCCAGATTCTTGACATGGATCTGTGGGAAAAGTTACACGACAGAACGTATTAGACTTCAGTTGTGCTTTTACACTGTGTGGATTTATAACATACATCTGTACATAAACGTGTCTATTGCCCCACTGGGTCAATGTCTGTTCAGATAAGAGTTATGATGATATATTACATTGGTTCATCGGTACATTTATCGGTTCAAATACCATCCAGATCAATGAGTTCAATGATCAAAGAGCAGATTCATTCTCCTGTCATGTTCATCCTGCTGGACGGGGACTCGTACGTCACCTGTGTGTTGAACTCCTCCCCCAGGTTGGTGAACAGGTATTCATATCCATACGCAGCTTTACAGTTGAGCCACACGACGTGATACGAACTCTGACTGATCCAGTTTCCAATCAGCTCCGAGATGCCGTTCAGACACACCTCCTACACACACACACACACACACGAAAAATTACATCTTTGACAGTCATCAATGTTAGAACAGTGTGTTCAAGAACATATATTGCACATTGAAAATGGTTCCAACAACAAATACATGTTAAAATCACAGAAAAGTGACTGAACACACCTCCATCACCTACAGTGTTTTCCCTCTTGATTTTCTCATTAGATGTTAAACAAGATATAAAGGACGTAGTTATGATCAACGACTCTCATGAAAGAGGATTTACTGCACGACTGTTGCATTAGTTTTAGTTTAGTGTACCTAATAAACTGCAACTGAGTGTATATGCTGCCATCACTGGAAATGATAAGTTAACTGTAAAAATTCCCTGTAAAGACTCTTGATATTCCAGGAATCCCACAGAAAATAAATCTTATTTTTAAACTTTGGATAAAAGCGTCTGCCAAATGACCAAATGTAAATGTAAAAAAACTAAACGTACTCTAGTGGGTATTTGATAGAAGCGTGGGTCATAGAAAGTGGAGTCCAGATAGACACTGTGAATATCTTTAACCCTGTGAAACATGAAGCAACAGAGTGAAGTATGAGCTGTGAAGAAGCAAAGACAGAGATTTAGTAACACAACAGGTAAAGAGGAACTAAAGACAGGTTTAAACAATCTCCAACTTTTCACTTTTACATATGTTACTAAACTAATGAACTGAGTGAATAAGCCAAAGGTTATGGATCAAAGATTTGTGGCTGCGTTTTAGTTGTTAAATTTACATTAAAAATAGAAACTCCTCTGACCGACTGATTTCTGGTCGGGTGTTATTTTGAAAATTGGCCAGATGCTCTGTGTCGTGGAGCATCCGGCTCAATCTGGCATAAAAATCTTTTTTGTTTCAAATTGAAAAAATAGCTTAAAAATATAAATAAAATACCTTGTAAAATGGTGATTAAGACGTTGTAATACTCTTTAAGACCGAACAGACACACATACGTTTACTTAAATCCAACAATCTGATTTTTTATAATCGTCCTACACGTCCACTGTGTGTCCGTCTACTCCAGGACCTCTGCTGCTGTTGAGACGGAGAACAGAGAGGACGTTCATCAGCCACCGACCTGCTGCCGGAGTGGAGATGTTCTATTCTGGACGCGTCTCCAGCAGCCAACCTGAAGTCTCCCGTGTACAACACGTTCCCCTGAGAACCTTCAAACAGGAACCTGCACACACAAACACACACGTCGCTTTTCAAATTTCTAAATTAGACATTCAAACTTTAACGACCTGTGACGGTGACGGAAGGTGCATTACGTTATTTGGGTTGTGTCTGAATGAATTCATTTGAAATCCTTTAAATATGACTTTTTGAAAAAGTGACAGCTCTAACGTGAAGAAACTTGGAGAAGCGACTTGCTGTAAGTAATTTTTAAATCTCACTATTCAGAAAACAAAACCAGGAAATGGAAGCATTATAACCTGCAATATTACTTTTCTGACGAAGAAAAAAAAAATCAACCCCAGTCCTTTTCCCAACCATTGTTTGGATCAAGCTAAAAGTGAAGTCATGTTCCACAATAATAGATTAATGGTATCTTTTTTCTTTTTTCTTTGCTTTATTTTTATATATTAATAATTTTAGCTTATAAACATAATAGTTTTGAATCAGGACTGTCTGAGTCCTAAATGAGAACCGGATCAGACTCTTGTTAAAGGACACTTGGCAAACCAGAGTGTTTAATGCTTTAACTCACATAACAGAGCCGGGACAGTGACCTGCAGGAAGCAACGTCACCACAATGTCTTCTTTCTGTCACAGAAAAACAAAAGACAAGATGGTTTGAAAAAAAAAAAACCTGACGACCCCTAACTTTTATTAGACCAAAGAAAATAAGGAAATAATCAGTTCTGACCTCTCCTGATGTTTCGTCCACCAGAGAGATCTGAGTTGGGCTCTCCAGCTCCAACGGAACCTGAACAGATTATTAATCAGGACAGTTAATGACAGAAACCCATTGTAGAAGAGACATAAAGTCCAATTTCACTACAGCATCTGACGCCTCAAAATACCAGAAACTGTACGACAGGATGAGTTTTGTTTACAGGACTCATCAGCTGTGTGGTTTGACAGTAATAGAGGGAACTTACCATGTATTCCTCCCAGAAAGCGTACTTTGGATTACTTAGCAGAAGCTCTTTGGTCACGAAGGAGCAGTACAGCCTGACTGTCCGACTGCAACCAAAAGAGAAGACAGGACACATGTTCCATTTTCTGTTGTAGCTTGTTGTCATTATTGTTAAATCACTGCAGCTGTAGGACATGACAGCTGTTAACTTCTCTGGTTCACATCTGAGCTTACGTCAAGGATTTGAGACACAGTCAGTATGAACTTATTGACTGTACTTCACTGGACACTGAAGGCAAGTTTTTGTATCTTTTTTTCCTCAATAAAAAGTGAGCAAACTCCCAATGATAAAGGCCACAAGATGTGACTTTGACACATGCTTAGATGATCGCATTCATGAGTATAAAAATCAACATTTTGACTTACGAAATGCAAATTATGAGCTAAAATGTCAAAATATAGACAACAGAATTTGATTTTACCTCATAATGCTGACTTTTATGCTCTTAATTTTGACTTTGTATCATAATTTTGTCTCTATGTCAAAATTTGTAATTTTATTTCATAATTTTGACTTTTTGCCAAAATTTTGTCTGAGTCTATGTCAAAATTTGACTTTTTATACAATCATTTATACTTTTTAAAATTACAATATTCTTAGTAAGTCAAATGCTGACTTTTTAACAAGATGTTGACTTTTTAGTCACATAACTTTGACATTTTATATCCAAAATTATCATTTACCAAGTCCAGTTTTTGACATACCATGAGCACTTCTTTAATCACAAACAACTTTCCTTCTTTATTTTCCTTTACTGGCAGAAATGGGCTTCCACAACTTTCAGCATCATCTGGCAGGCTACGGTTCATTTTTAATTTTCAAGGGGGTCAGTTAAAACAGAGACACAAGCTGTGTTCACCTGAACTGCAGCTTTCTCTTCAGCAGAGGTCCTTTCAGTCCCTTCATGTGATCTGTGGACAGTGACAACACTGAAGTAAGACTTATATACACAGCGAGGACACATTAAAACGTAGATATGATCGTTTTTAACTAGCAACCATCGCTCCTGCTGATGATGCTAGCTAGCTGCCTGGCTCACCTTTGTGGCAGTGGGAGAGGAAGTATGCCCGGGCATGTAGGTTCTCCCTGTCGAACCGGTCCAAAGAAACTGTAGGATATTCCTTCATTCGACCTGCAAATGAACTCATCCTTGACCCGAACTTTTTGGTGATGTCTTAATCGTGAGATGTTTCTGACGAGGGATGTGTTGTTTGCTACCATCACTGCCGGTGTTTGTTTTGTCCCGCCCACCGAATTGAGCTTCTTCTTCGTCGTTTTTCTTCACTGCAGTTTGGGTTCTTTTGGCGGGCGTTGCCGCCATCTTTTGTCCATACATTCTCTAGTATTCTTACCTATATCTAATCCCCTTTCTTTAAATATTTCACATTTAGCGTGTATAAAAACAAATCAGAGTTTTAAATGCTTTTCAATTTTCAAGCATTAACACAACAATACCCTCACTACTGCCTCGAAATATCCAATTTTGATGGTCAGCTCGTCCTCCAACGTAGAAGAAGAGAGTTCACAGTAACTAGGCAACCAAAGAAGCTATAGGGTATAACTGCTGACAATCACCGCTAGCCAGCTGCCGTGTGGAGTGTCTTTTGAAGCAACTAAATAAACAAAAAACCGTGTGTAAGTAAACTCTCTGATGCTGCTATTTTCAGAAATTAAAGGTTAAATTGGTTTAATGTGATTAAATGTGACTGCGAGTTCTTCTAAACTGACGTGAAGACAAAGCAGAGGGTAGTTTTCGTCAGTGAAGCACCACACAGACGAAACCCCATTCAATAATGTGGCATTTTAAAGTATCACTGCATACAGATAAGCATAGAACAATATCCTATGTTAATTTGCAGCGTTTTACATTTTTGTACTGTTTCATATTTCAGCTCGGCATACATTTAACACATCAAACAGCGCTTATTCTTTTGGTAAAATATCACTTTTTATAACTGTAAACCCTTTTCCTCTCTGAAGCACGATACACACGAAACTCGATTCAGTAATGTCACATTTTGAAGTATTACTGCATACAGATAAATATAGAAACATACAAGATTTGTTTTTTTCCGCGTTTTACAATGTTTTAGTATCCATATTTCAGCTCGTGTTACATTTAACACATCAAACAACGTTTAGTTTTGTAAAATGTCACTTTTTATAACTGAAAACCTGTGACACACACTCAGTTGTACTGGAAATTTAGTTTTTAATTAAGCTCTTCAATTAACCATTTATTCTATTTGCCAAAACATGTTCATCATGTTCAACATTTTATGCATTGTTCCAGTATATGTCTTTGCTGATTTTTAAGAAAAGCAAAAATGGAGCAGAATATTTACCCTACCAGGTTAAATATTAAAGTAACAGATGAGCCTGTTACTGTGAGCCTGAAACCCTAATTAAAGCATATTCTTGTCATGCCTTTTCAGTTACAAGAGACCACTCTACTGACATTAGGACAAAGTATATTTGTGACATCTTGACCGTCATCAACGCCATGTCCTGTGCTACTGATAACAACTCCAAGCCAAAGTCCATGAGCAGAGCCAGAGAATGGACTGCAGAGGTGGAAAACCTGTTCAGATTCCAACAGGCAGGCTACAGAGATGAACTGGAGTACATACAAGTCAAACAAGGGGCTTTGGTAAATATTGTTCTCTGAATTATTTGACTTGTGTCACGCATGCTAATGACAGGCTGGTATTGGTGCATGTTCATACACAACACCAGAAGAAATTATGTTATTTTGTCAGAATATTGTGAGACACAAGACACAGATTTACACCAGAAAATAGATAATTTTGGTATTTAATTTACTTTGTAAAGTTTTGTGCAGGATATACATAAATAAACAATTGGAGTGACTTCCCTCTGTGCATTTGATAAGTGGAGTTAAATGATTAGTTGATCAATAAAGTTACATTTTCTTACATTTTACTTTAAGTCCCCTTATTTAGCATTTATAAGCAGCATATTAACATTTAATGAAGTCTTTATAACACACTCTAATGTAATGGTAGACAGATATAAGCACTATAATTCCCCCATGAAGACATATTTTAACTGTGTTTTAATATTTATTCATTCATTAGCAGCCTCCAGTTAAAGTTATAGCTGTTAACAAATACATTAATAAACTCTTATATGCTTATAACTACATTTTAGTGTGCTCCAAACCATTCATTACATGTTCATATATCACTTAAAGCTTCTAAATAAATGGGACTTAAAGTTAAGTGTCAATTAATTTTGAGCCATTTTGGCAACTGATCATTTAAGTACTTTTTTATGCAAAAATGTCGAATTATCACTTTTTAAAAGTTTTTACTGATATTCTTCAACCTCTATGATAGTAAACTGAATAACTTTCAGTTTTGGACTGTTTGTAAGACAAGCCACTTAAAGATATCACTTTGGGCCGTGGGATATTTTTACTTACATCTTATAGGTCAAACTATCAAGATTAATCTATAAATATTAAAAGGGGAAAGAGCTGAATGTGCGTGGAGGATCTGAGTTTATTACATGTGATTATACACTCTGGATTTTAACTCTAATATTATTTCTCTCATTGAAGACAAGATTAAGAGCTGTAACAAAATGTGAACGTACCATAATTGATGATTTATTGATGTATTTCTGTCTCAGATCGACAAATGGCCAGACACTGGCTACGTGAAGAAGCTCCAACGTCGAGACAACACATTTTATTACTACAGCAAGAGAAGAGAGTGTCTGGACCGTGACCTCCATAAAGTCAAAGTCTATGGATATTAAAGTGTTCTGGACTCTCTCATCCACTGAGGATGGAGCTGCATCATCCCATTTATTACTGTGGGCACAGATTATTCTCCCTTTGACCTTTTTGTTTTTAATAAATGAATTTTTAAATTGCTTATGAGAATTACTTTGTAGAGTGTGCTTTTTTTCTGGTTTTAAATTCCCTTGAATTGTTCTATTTCCTTTAAGATTACTCTGTATTGGTTATTATACACTTAACAGTTTTAATTGTTTCATCTGTTTCTCATCTCTTTGAAATCTATTGATTTATTGTTTTAAGATTTATTATTTGTCAAGCACTTTGTAATGTAGTTTTTGAAAAGTGCTCTGTAAATAAAGATTATTATTATGTTTATTATTGTATAATTATCTGAAAAGTGAACATCATTATTTCTGTATTTTTAATTATATATGCTCACTGTACATGTTTGTCTGAACCTGACTTGAATTTGTAAAAGTTCATGTTCAAGTTCTGATGTTATTGTCGTTCACGCAGAGCACATCTGGTATGAATTTTCGCAATAGTAACACGTACAGCATTGTGTGACTATTTCTATGTTAGCTTTAATCAACAACATAAATACTAGAAATATTTAAATGTTGTCCGACAACACTGACAATGAAGGATCAAAAAACATGCTGATGTTAATTGGTAAATACTTTCACCTGTGGGTGTGGTGACGGTGCTATGAGATGATCCATCACTTAATCACAGTTTAATATTTATAATTCTGTTCTTAAAAGTGTTGCTACCATCACCTGTCACAACAGCAGAAATGAAGTTGCAGGTAAGAAACTGAACTCATCAGCAGTTAGTAGCTGTCATTTCATCAGAGAGAAGATGAGACTGGAGAGGTTTTCTACTATCTACATCATCATCACAAGCACATTAGAGAACTAAGGATGTCCATGCAGTCTCCCTTCTCCACAACCAGATGAATGAGAACAAATGGGCTGCTCTGTACATGAGGTCCTCCTCTGTTGGCACAGATCACTCAGTTTTCACAGTGTTGGAAACCTTTCAAATGAAAATAAAACAAACACTTGAGTTAAGATGCGTGTGGTCACAGTTAATCACAAATATCGATCAGTGTCAGGATAGGTGCATGAATGTCTGCTTCAGTTGAGGACTGGTTTGAGTATTAAATGAACAATCTTCTATATGACAAATATTTGTCTACACATTCTGTAAACGTCACGTTATCTTAAACTTGAACTATCACAAAGTCTTGATGGACAATGTATTAACCAAACATTAACGCTGCGCATTACACTAACGCAGATCACTTAAACTGGGTCACATGTGGAGAAACACAAACCAAACGTCGTTAGATTAACTCGATTAAATTCAACTTTTTAATTGGGCTTTGACTGAACACCTCCACGGGCTAACCCAGGTTGACACAGGTTATCAGCCCAGCGGGGCCAGGTACCGTTAGCATAGCAATCGCTAAGTTATCAGCTAACGCTAGCACTAGCTGGCTAGCTTGGTTAGCAAGGTGCATCTTAACCTGAACTGTGATATTAACAGGGATGCTAATTTTGGCTAGCAAAGAAACAGGCTTAAAACAAAATGTACTTACAGGAAAAAAAAGTGAACCGCCGACTCCTCTGAGTGTCTTTGAGAACAACTGAACACAGAACAAGACATTTACAGGTAAACAACATGTAGGAGCTAACTTTGATCAACTGAATGAGTCACCTAAGAGAAGTTAGGTGAATTTATATCCTGCAAAAATATCAGGTAAGAAAACATTTACTCTATTGTTTTTGTGACGTTATTTGTGTTCATGTCGTTTATTTCGGATTAAAAATAGACGAATAAACAAATGTCATTATGTATGTATGTTTATACTGCTACATTAACGTGTGTTAAAGTGAAAAGCTAACCGCGATTAGCGCGCTAGCCATAACAGCATTTTTTTCAATGTAGAAGAAGCTAATTTTACTGTGTTTTGCTAGTATGTGTTAATGTTGTCAGCTGGTTTAAAGCTTAAACAAACTGATGAGAAGTGAATGAGTAAAGTGACTGAGAAAACTGTCTTGTACACACTTCTATATTTAGACAGAGAGGGCTCGGAAACACATTGAGGAGCAGAAGTTTAAACTCTATCGATTACAGAAACTCCAGAGACTGGCGTTGAGACACTGACGTCAGCACGTAAACGGTCACTCACTGCTGGTAATGAAAGGTAATGTCATTCCAGTCAGGCTCTTTGCAGCCTGTGCATACAGCTGATAATAAATTAATGTACACTCAGTTGACAATTTATTAGGAACATCTTGCTAAAACTGATAAAGTCTAATACAACAGCCCTAAAAAAATATATACCTAT
>NW_019174393.1:168984-203172 GCF_002260705.1 Seriola dumerili | reverse complement strand
TTTCAATGTAGAAGAAGCTAATTTTACTGTGTTTTGCTAGTATGTGTTAATGTTGTCAGCTGGTTTAAAGCTTAAACAAACTGATGAGAGGTAAATGAGTAAAGTGACTGAGAAAACTGTCTTGTACACACTTCTATATTTAGACAGAGAGGGCTCGGAAACACATTGAGGAGCAGAAGTTTAAACTCTATCGATTACAGAAACTCCAGAGACTGGCGTTGAGACACTGACGTCAGCACGTAAACGGTCACTCACTGCTGGTAATGAAAGGTAATGTCATTCCAGTCAGGCTCTTTGCAGCCTGTGCATACAGCTGATAATAAATTAATGTACACTCAGTTGACAATTTATTAGGAACATCTTGCTAAAACTGATAAAGTCTAATACAACAGCCCTAAAAAAATATATACCTATAAATCGTCCTTCATGAAGATTATACTGTTTATACAGAGGTGTTTCTGTTATTTAGCCTCTTTGTTGATATAAATGGGTTGGACAAAATAATAGAAACATATAAACTTATATAACTGCTTACCATGAATGAATGAATCCAAGTTTATGTTAAGTTCTATGTGCTTCTATACAGTACATAATATATACAGTTCATCATACTATTTGCCTTTAAAAAAAAATCCTAATAAATAACATACATTATGTTTGAGCATAATAATTTAGGAAAAATCTGAAACTTGAGTGGATTCACTTTATTGAAGGAGTTTGATCATAATAGATTAGGAGAAATCTGTAAAATAACCGTTTTTCTCTGTAGAAATATTAATGAAACTTTCTGTAAATTTATTGTTCATACACTTTATTTGAAGTAGGATATTTTACTTTAATTTTACAGTTTTTGTTTGGCAGCCACTGCTGCCAGTCATTTGACCATTTTTTTATGATTTCTTTCTTACAGTGCAGGGCCCTGCACTGTAAGGACATTCTTTCTCTGTTTTCACCTGTACCATATTTGCTTTTTTTATCTTTTCATGAGGCCTGAAGGTTTTTGTGACACTACTTAAGAGTCGTTGAACTTTGAGCTGCACAAAAATGAAGTAGTTTCTGACTTGAACTGTACAATAACAAACTGGCCTCATATTGAAACCAGATAAAAATGATATTTGCTTGGTGAAATATTAGCATGCAGATGGAGCTGGAGGTGTGTCGCAAAAAACACTCTGAGTCTCAGCTACTGTTTGTTTAATTAGATACTGAAGGTTGAAAACATAATTTTCCTGTTTTTAAACAATGCAAACATGGGGCCTTATAATCCGGCCCTGACCACAAGTAAAATGTTTGCTCTGCATGTCCTGCACGTTATCACAGCTGAACACATATGATATACCCAAAGTATTTTGTCCCTCAGTTAAATTATTAAAATATAATATTCAAATGTTAATATTGTAAAATAATATTTTGCATTTAAGATCCCACAAACTAAAGGAGTTGAACAAACGATAAACATCATGTCTGAGGTGAAGTTGTGTCAGTTCTGTAGATTTCATGCCTTAAATAATATTCCAGACTTCATTTACATCACTGCAATAACCAGGATCCTTCCACCATTAAAGTGCAGGGTTTAAAGAGAAGAGATTTCATGCCTACTCACTGTAACACTCATGACGTGTTTGAGAAAAAATGTGACTGAAGTTTTCTTCTGCTGGGATTAATAGAGGCCCGTCACACTCTCCTCATGTGATGGTAACATGAAGGGTGAGATTATGTGTGGACCCCACTGGTTCTCATATCTGAGGGTTTTCCCCCCAGACCAACAACATATGGCTTTAGTTAGCCGCCTCTGGAGGGATTGATTTATGCTTATTAACTTGTAATTAGAAATAAAATTTACACCGGTGGAGCTGCACAAAGCTGATGTGACTGCACCCTGCTACAGAAAGGCAGGTGAGTAATATAAAATATCTACTTTACATCTACTTATTATTTATAACTTCACTTTTTGTCTGTTTTGATATATGTCAAAGTGTCTTTTTTTATTCATAGAAAATAGTTGTTTGTAAGTAAAACACCAAATATACTGGTTGCTACAGCTACATTAGTTCTAGTGTCCTCACATAAAAACTCTTTTCAAAATGTTTATGATTTAATGTACTTTCTTAATTTTATTAAGATGACACACTTGTAATAGAAAAAAAACTATTTAAGAAATGAATATTTAACTTGTTTTAAAAGTAAAAAATTGATTTAGATTATTTTTATTTTGTCATTTTGTACACGGAATCCTGGTATTTAGTCTTGGTTCGTTAATGGAGGAATGTAGTGTTGCTGTCAATTATTTGTTAAATCGGTTGATCTTTGAATGCAGTTTGGCGAGCCGCGCGTGCGTCAATGAAGTAACTGAACTCGCCTTTCACAGCTTGATCTGAGACTAACGGGCGTAGCTTTGTGATATATTGAAATATTTCAGCCTGGTGATTTAGGGTTTTCTTTTTGCTGCAGTTTTATGTTTTAAAAAATAGTCTTGGGTCGTTTTAAAAGTGTATACACAGTACGACAGATCAAAAAGAATCGGCCGTTAAATCGCTTGATTTTTAAATGGAGTTTGGCGAGTCGCGCGTGCGTCAGTGGACCTGCCCGGCCGAGCGGTGCCGCGGTCGGCTCAGCGGTAATTGAACTCGCCTTTAACAGCTCGAACTGGAGCTACCGGGCTTATTCCCTTTAATTTTGACCCGACTACTCGGCTTTTTCTGAAGTTATGTTTCCACTGGAATCAACACGGGAACTGTGAGGCAAGTGTTGGGGTAATATTTGGAGGGAAACAACCGGGTTAACAGTCTGGTTAACGAACTACGTTTTGTGTATTCTTCAGTAGTGGTGGAGGAGCCGCCTAGGTGGTTAGCCTAGCTTCGTTAGCCTGCCAACCTGCTTTACAGTTGGCCTTGTAAAGGGGTAAAGCTCAGGTTAGCTAACGTAATGTTTCCGTTTAACGTTACTCTCGCCGGTTAACACCTGGTTCGTAGAAGTGATAACAAAATATAACGGCCTCTTCTGTCGTTTTCTCCACGTAACAGTAACATATGGTTGGTTAGGTTGAGTTTACCCTCAGGTAAGTTATGTTAAACTTACACGGCTAACGAGCTGTTTAGGTAAAGTTAAAGGTATTTGCAAAGCTATTGTTAGCATGATAATCTAGTTAGCAATCAAGCTAATTGGTGAGATTGGTAGTAAATGCGTGTGACTTGTTATGATTGTGTCAGCCTTGTGTCGGTGGTTGACAGTCAGATTTTATCTCCTTACTGTCTCACCAAGATAAACTCACTTTGTTTTGACTGAAGCAGCAATGTATCTTCTCTCACAGGGATCCCTGACATTTAATGTTCATTTGCACTATTACAAATCCTTTATTTTTGTCTTTTTCTCTGTATTTACAACAGTGCTTGACAAGGGCTCAGTTTTGAGGGGAGTAGTAGAGCTAAGCACCCAGGGTCCCAGTGATTATCATGTCGTGTAAACTATTGCTGCCTGAATAAACAGTTTGACAGAACTTGTATCTTAAAATATTATAAAAACGGTTTGAGAGTGATGGCAGCGTCTAATCCTGTGTTTTCAGTTTTAATACTGATACGTATAAAAATAGAAATCCACCTCAGTTTCTCTGAGGGCTTCAGATGTTTTGTTCTTTGGTCTAAAACTCAAAGATATTCAGTTTACATAGATATAAAGCGGACAGTCCTCATATTTAAGAGGCTGAAAACAGCTATTTTATTGGCATTTTTTGGGTGAAAAATGACAATCAACTAATAGTTGCAACTGTACATACCTACTGTATATATACGTGTATGTCTGTTGTGCCTTTAGGTTTCTGTTAATCAGTTCTAGTGTCCTCACACCAAACTCCATTCAAATGTTTGACTATTTAATGTAGTTTAAGTTTATTAAGGTGCTGCATTTGGGATTTGGTTTAGAAAGATAAGCCACAGAATCTACTCCACTTTTTGATTCTTGATTCTGGTAATAATTAAAATTTTCTTAAGGTTAAAATTAATTGAAATTTTCATTTTGTCATTTTGCAACTGGAATCCTGGTATTTAAAAAAGCTCTTGGGTCGTTTATGAAAGGAATGTGCAGTATTTCTGTCAACTAAGCTATAGTCTGCTGTTAAATTGGTTGATTTTTGCATGAAGTTTGGTGTGTGTTGTGCCTTTAGGTTTCTGTGTTGCAGCAGCTTAATTCTGCAAATGAAACATGATTCCAGTTGTTTGTCTTTTACTATAATATACAGAACAGTAACAGAATAAGGTAACTGTCCACTGAGGTTATGACAGTCACCTATAAAAACAGATAGAAATAATATAATGTTGTAAAACCTCATAGTGAGAGTTGAAACCAGTTATCACAGTAAATGGAGAAAATAGGCTTAAATACACAGACTGGAGACTTTCTTAAATGTCTCATGAAAACTTCATTACTGATTATCCTACTAATCACTATGTATACATGTATGTATGTATGTATTAAAAGGATAAGGGGGCCTATAGAGAGGCTGCATATAAATGGGGCCCAGGTTTTTGTGCTACACCACTTAGTGCTTGGTACCGACTGTCACTGCACCCAGATGGGGGGGTGAAATAAAGAGATTGAACCAATTCTATATGTTGACATTCAATATACCTTAAACCAGTGTATCTGCAGTACAGCTGAAATATTAATGCGATTAGCAGCTAGTTTGATAATTGATCAATTTGTGATTAATCAAGCAAAAATGGTAAATATACTCTGGTTCTCTGTGTTTTATCACTTATAAAACACAAACTTCTCATCACAGTTTCCCTGAGGTCAAGGTAAATTCTTCAGATAACTTATCATCAGTCCAATTCACAGCTTAAATAGATTAGTTTTGTTTATATACGTTCCCTCTCAGTTCACATGTGAAGCAGACTTTTCTCCTCTCAGCTGGGTTAAGTCGTGGGGTCTCATTTTAAGAAGCCTAGCGAATCACAAGGCTGTGGAGGAATGTAGCTTTAGGCCAGGTTTATGCTAGTTTATAAAGAAGCTCTTGTTTTCCACTCTGCGTTTTTGTGCTGAGAAAGCTCAAAGCTGCGAGGCTTTTATTTCCTTTCCTGCTGCCTCCTCACCCACAGAGGAAGAAACAACCACAGCCGGCCTTTTGCTGTCTTTGTGAAGACGGTTATTTTAACGTCGTGTGAAACTGTGATGTGAGAGAAGTATGTTTTTAACCTTTCTAGAGATGTTGTCATCCTGATCTCCTGTAAAGTTGCTGTACTTTATAATCCACTCTGAACAGAATTAGATGAAGAGACCTTTGTTTTGTGGGTTTTGCTCAAAGTGTCAAACACATACTGATGCCCCAAGTTGGGCAAACAGAAAGGATGTGGGCAGATTTCTAACAGCACACTGAGCCTCAACTTTCCCCTTTCTTTTCTACTCTTGAGTTCATTATGCTTCCCTTCATCTGGTGTTGATAAAATATTGATGTTGAAAAAAGGAAATTTGAGACTTTGTCCCATTATAAAACATGATGGTACTTTTACAGGCACTGTAACTTCCCTGTAGCAGAGGAAATAGTGCCTTTGTTTTGATTGGATGCTTCCCTTAATGCTTTGATTTAAGTAGAACTGAATGCAAAAATAATCTCCACATTTGCTCATTTTGTAGTTTTTTCTTGAAGATAAACAAAAAGATCAAGTTCAACTTTGTAGGTTAAAAATTTCTCCTACTTCTTAAGCTAAATAAACCCATTGGACTAAGAAAAAAAACATTGTCATAAAGCTAAATAAGTGACACTTTGACCCGGTGATTACACTAGACAAAAGGTTATTACAGTTCATCCTGAGTGGACTTGAAGGTCTGAACCAAACTTCATGGTGATCCATCAAAAAGTTATTGAGATGCTTCAGTCTGAACTTGAGCTACAGCGTTAAAACTAAACAACCTGCTGCAACTAACAATTAACTGCATTGTTGATTAACCTGCTTATTATTTGTCACAATTATTGTCCATGAAATGTCAGAAAACTGGAAAATAAATGTTAAAATCTCCATTAAAAAGTGACATCTTAAGGTGTTTAGTTTTCTCAGACCAAAAGCTGAAACTTGGGGAATGTTTTTTTTATTTTTGCTTGAGACTGAAATGGGTTTTTAAGACGTTAGTTGGTAAATGTTTTGGGCTGGTTTCTGCTGAACCGTGTGACTCAGTGTTGTCAGATTTGATTGGCACAAACATTACGACCATCCCTGCCCAATATGCTGTCGATCCTTCAAGCTGCGACCCACCAAGACGTCTGAAAGTTCCTGTTGTAACGTTGCACCAGATCCTCTAAGTCCTGTCTGATCCCGCCATGGATCAGATTTGTTCTGGCACATCCCCCATAAACCCTGTCTCTGTTCAGTAGTTAGTCCGTCCTCTGACCTCTGTCGGTACCAGATACCGGTACCGGTTTCAGAGATGCATCTTTTCATAAGGATCAGGTCCTTTTCAAAGTGGTTCAGATCTTCCCACCTGCTCATTTCTGCTTCATCCAACATGTTGACAACAGGAACCAAACGTTCGCCCGCTGTCCAATTCATCCCAGACATTGTTACGAGATAATCAACGCTGTTCGTTTAATCTACGAGTCCGTAAAGTTTCGTCTTTGGCTTGTTTCCTGATTGAGCTGCAGTGGAGAGACCGTAACAGAAACAACACTGGAATAATGGAAGATACACACTTGATTGAAGCCTCATATTCTCTTAAGATAAAATTTAAAAGATACTTTGGTTCAGAATAAGAACTCTGTTTCAGTGCTCTGACTCTTGTCAGTCTTGACATACTTGACATACAAATTGTGAACTTTAAACCTTTTTAAAGGTTTTAGTTCTGGTTGTAGCTCCTCTCTGAGAAGTCCTGTTCTCGTCAGATCACAGGTTCTCGTCTGAATAAGAGACTCTTACATTGGAGCTGAGTCAGTCTGAAGAAAGCTGACTGTGTTCTGATTTCAGCTTCCTCTTTCGTCCGTCGTCATCAACAGTCTTTGCTCAGAAATGGAACTGACTTTGGTTTCTTATCGCACCTGAAAATAGAGGAAGTGAAGCAGGAAGAACGACAGTAGAAATCTGTTTTCTGTTCTCTCTGTTTTACTCTTATATTTAGAATTTGTTCATTGCAGCTGTGAAATAAGATGTAGAAATAATGTGACTGTGTTTCTTTAGTTTTATAATCATTATAGGAAAAACCTGATGATGTTGTGTTGGAGTTTTTGTTGCCATATGTGGTGATTCCTTCTCTTCTCTCTGTCACACAGGTAAAACAAGACGCCCACCTGGCCCAGAGTCCACCCTCCATCATGTCCCCATCGGCCTGTGGACACTGACACAGCTCCCCTGACACCGTGCAGAGGAAAGCAGCTGGAGGGAAGCCGGCTAGCATGCAGCACTGGCCTGGTGTCTCCAGGAGGCGGCGCTGCTGAGAGGTGATTGGTCGGTGATTGGTCGGTGATAGGTCGGTGATCGGTCGGTGATAGGTCGAGCTGAGCTTATGTCTGCTGAACCGGCCATGGACGACTTCACCACCAGGACGTACGGCACAAGCGGCCTGGACAACAGACCTCTGTTCGGGGAGACTTCTGCTCGGGTAGGAACCTGCTCGAAGTGTGTGTGTGTGTCTGTGTGTGTATGTGTGTGGACATTATTTTAAAGAGACAACATGAACCTTTAATCAGAGCTGCAACGATTAGTCGATTAATTGATCGGCAGAAAATGAATCTGCAGCTGCTGCTGTCACTGTGTGTTTCAGATCTGATCTCTCTGGATCCTTAGTCTGTAATTATTTGATAATTAAATACGACACTTATGACAAATAATTCGTCCTACTTGATAGTAAACAAAGTATTTTGGGCTTCAGGCTGACGGTGGCACACAGAAGACATTCACAGACGTTACATGAAGACATTTTATGGACAACAGTTAATGGAAGTGTGTGTTTATTTGTGTATCCAGAATGTCAGTGGTTAAATGTCTGGTAGAGTGAGATCATGTCAGAAATGTAAATGTTGCATTTATCTGAACTGAAGCATTGAACTCGTGTCTGTGTCGCAGGATCGGATCATCAACATGGCGGTCGGGGGATTCACCTCTGTGGTCGTTCTAGTAAGTAAACGAGCTCGTCTCTCTGTTCCGTTTGTTGACCTAAAAAATCTGCATCTTTTTATTTCCACACAAAGAACCTCAGCAGCTCAGTTCAGAGGTTCGTCCTGTGAAGCTGCAGCTTCAGCCTGAAGTCACTATGTTCACATGGAGCACAACAGTATCAAAGATGTGACGCCAAAATAAAAGCTGAAGCAACTTTTTTCTAGTCTGAAATCACAAAGAAAAATTATCTTTATTTATTCTATAATAGTTATAATTATTATTATTATGACTGGAAACTGTCTTCCTTAAAACTGTGGAGAAGAGTTTGTCTTTGCTACGGTTTGAAAACATTAGACACACATTGCAGGGATTCGTCATGAACAGTGAAACACTCAGAGGTTTCACACTGTGAAGAGACAAACTCATCCTCTGAACCACGACTCAGTCAAAGCTGAACACAGACCTGATAGCACGTATTTAAACATCCAGTTTAACTTACACTTTGCTGATAAACGCCCATTAATTTGCTCAGAAATCAACAGACACGACGCTCCTTCAAACCTGATGGTTGTCTCTATCTATGAGCTAATGCTAATGGCTAATTCTGCTACTTTACATTGTGCTAACTTGCCAAAATGTAAACAACAGGTAATGTGCAGGTCAAATAACTGTAAGGTTTACTGATTATTAATAGATTAATAATGAGTGACGAAGATTAAAGCTGAAGAGGATCAAAACCTTTGGCTTGATTACTTATTTATTTATCTTTAATCTATATAATAATACAGATATATAGAATATACTCCCAAATAAACACCTTTTACACTGGGCAAGCTAACAAGCTAACATCTGCCAACATCAAACAATGTGAACAGTTACAATCAGCATTAACTCGAAGTCACATGACTCTGCTGTAGTTTGATCAGTGATTAGCATTAGACACCTGAGTGAACGTGATGGATCTATTCTACCATCTGCAGAGCGGCTAGCAGCTCACAGCGATCTCCGTCCAGACTATCACAGCTGAAAACACACACATACCTGACCTCACGTACACTGAGCATGTGCGAGCCGGTGTAAACAGGAAGCGGATTGTCTACTCTGCAGTTCATTAGTTTTAAAAAATACTACGAAGGACGAACAGCAAAGACAGTTGTAGCATTAAAATACAGAATTTACACTGTAACACTGTAATTCATTATCATGTTGTATCCACCACTGGCAGTCCAGGCTGATGAGAGCCAATCAGGAGAGGCCGTGGATGTCTACGTTACTGTTTCAAAAGGTCTCAGTTTCTGTCCGTCCAAACGACAACACAACCCAGAGTTTTCAAAATAAAATGGGTCGAGCAGCGATTCCAAAAGTCTTTGTTTTAGGCGTTCGAATACTTGAGAGTCGTGTGGACGGGACGAGGAAACGAAGCGACAGAGACGCGTTTTATAACAAAAACATAGTAGTGTGGACGTAGCCTGAATCTGTGGAGATACTCCCTCCTCTGTCTGCGTGTGTCTCTAACTACAAGTGATGACATCGTTGTGTGTCTCTGTCCGAACAGAAAGACAACCTCGTTTGGCAGAGTGAAAGAACACAACCGCCTTTTCTTTTTTAGAGGTTTTACGTGCGGTAAAAAAAAACTAGAAATAAAAAACTTTTGGTGTTGAAGGTTGTTAGTGAGATCTCATGGGCGTCTCAGTGAAGCTTCAGCACGAGCTGCTCTGACCTCTGTGGAAAATGCAGTTACTGTAAGTAGATGACTGGAATGCATTTAGTTTGTTTCTGTCAATATGACCATGAGACAGAGTGTTGAATGATCCCAGTCTGAGACGTGATGAAAGTCTTAAACACACGTTACACATCTTGTTTATGCAACACTGTGACAGCGTCACCACTACAGTTAATCATATTAGCTTTACTGAACACATTAAGGAACCTTTAATAATTAATTAGCTTTTCTTATTCATAGTTTGATAACTTAAAGATGCTGGAAGGTTAAATGAACTGAGTGTAAATATCCTGCTTTTTCTGGACTAAGATGAAAAGGGGGTAATTTACCATTTTATCTTACTTGGTTTTAAATGTTTTATTTTTATTGGACTATTTCTGTTTTTTAATCCCATTTTATTCCTTCTTTTTAGTAGTTTCATTTTACACACCTTTTTACTGATCGGTTTTTGGTCTTAATTATTTTCATAATGGTTTTTAATTCATACGGATCATTTATGTGTTTGTTTCAATTTGTGTCTCATGTTTAGTCTCCAGAGTTTTTGTGGTTGATAATTGATGCAGCTCCTTGTTTCCACCTGGGATGAAATGTGCTGCATTAATAAAGTTTTGCTTGTTTGCTGCTAAAATAACGACTCAGCTGTTTTCTACTTCTTGTTCTCCAGTGAAACGTGTCATTTCCTTCCCTCCTGTAAAAGAAGAGCAAAGTGTTTCTCTTCAAACCAGGAGTGTGAGGAGGAGTTTTTATAAGAAACTGAACATATTAATAATAATAATATTATTTATCTGTTTGTCTCCAGGTAACTGTGATCGGTTCCTTCGTGTTCCCTTCACTGCCTCCACGACCGCTTAATGTCTTCTTCGCCGTGTGCATCCTGTTAACCTGTGGATCCACCATAGTGCTGGTAACACACACACACACACACACACACACACACACACACAGCAGCACTGACAGGATTAATTTCATGCGTATTTACTGTAGCTGATCTGATTTATCACATTTTAATTAGAGAAAACAACAAACATTTCAGAAGCATTTTGAAACGACAGACGTAGAGCAGAAACTTAATTTCATTAAATTAAATTTGAGCTTTTATCAAAGTTTTCTAATCAAATTATTGAACTAATTCAGTTTCATTCCGTTAATCAAAGTCTCGTGTGGTGGAGGACGCCTCCCTTCAGCTTCTGCAGCAATAATCTCATTCATTAAATACAGAGCTGCAACGATTCATTTATCAACTATTTTGACAATCGATTATTATATCATATTATATTATATAATATTTTTATTTGAGGCATTTTCAAGCAAAATGACCAAATGTTTTCTGGTTTCAGTTTCTTAAGTGTCGAGATTTAAAGCTTTTCTTCGTGGAAGAGAAACTGATGAACAGCGAGACAGGAAGTTGTGTTGGCGAGCAGATGAATGAAATCCATATTTTTAATTAACGTGGCGTCATTTATCTTATTTATTCTAGATTCTGTTCCTATTCTTATTTCTTAATTCTTATTATATTTTCCCCTTGTGCTGCTTTTCTTTTGTGCTGCTGCGTGAGTTTGAATTTCCTCTACGGGGGACCGATGAAGGTTCATCGTATCTGATCACCTCCGTGTCTCTCTCCCTCAGATCTTCTGGTACCGACAGGGCGACCTGGAGCCCAAATTCAGGAACCTGATCTATTACATGCTGGCGTCCATCGTGCTGCTATGTCTATGTGCCAACCTCTACTTCCATGATGTCAGGTAAAGACGAGGAGGAGGAGGAGGAGGAAGAAGAAGAAGAAGGGAAGACATGGCCTTGACAGACGGAGACACATGTGGAAGGACTAAATGATGGACCGACAGTGACGGAAATACATGACTGAAAAAAACAAAAACCAAAAAAAACCAAAAACTAATCACACACTAACTTGAATGAAGTTCCCACCCGGCTCACAGAGGAGCTGTCGGACCAAAACCAGTGAGACTTTAATGGTTCCAGTGGGATGAAAACTGTCTTGTTGGTACCGAATAATACACACACACACACACACACACACACACGACTTCACAATGTAGAAATCATGATGTACTGTACGAGGCCATAAATCTGCCTGGAGACACACACAGCTGGAGGAAGAAGTTAAAGAGGAGCAGGTGTGTTTACATGCACATAAACATCATTATTCATCATTATTACAGTCATACTAATGTAATAATGACATGGTAATAATATGAAGCTCTTCAATGCAAGAGTTTGATATGATGAGGTCATAATGATGAATAGTTAAAGGAAAAATCTGCCCTTTCTTTTGTGTTGTATTACAAATCAATGTCTTTTACATGTTTTTCTCAGATTGACTATATTTATATCTTTAAACACATTGTTATAATAACTATTCTAAGCATCACTGCCTTTAAAGTCTGTGTTCACAGACCACATTTTTGACGACAACTTAATCATTCCAAACTCCAATAAAACACCTGCCGAACCTCCATTCAGACAGAATGAAGCATTTTAACCATCTGGAAATTACAACTTTATTTACAGTCATTCCACAAGACAAAGACAAAAGATAAGAAGACGTCAGTCAGTGTGACCTACACTTCCTGAGGACATCGCTATCTGTGTACCACTTCACTGCAAGACGACCCTCATAAAGGATTAATGAATGGTTTATAATCAGGTTATTAATTGGCTTGTTAACACTTAATAAATCATAAATAAACAAGTTGTAACACATTTTTCATACGTTGATACTATTCAGTTAGAACAAGTTAATGTTTACTACTCACTTCCATTTATAATGTCAATAAAGTAATTGATCAATTATAGTAACTCATTATTAAACTTACACTTTACAATAAGGCTCCTTCCACCAGTTCTAAATAATAGTAACTCATTAGTCAGGTTTATGAGTTTTAAGCTTTAACTTGCCAAATAGTATCAATGTATGAAAACTGTGTTTATAAGTTGTTAATTTATGATTTATAAATTGTTAACAACTGAATTAATAGCCTAACTATAAACCATTTATAAATCCCTGATAAGCGTCGTCTTATTGTGAAGTGGTACCATTATCTCTGATGTCGTCATGAATAAACTTCCATAAATCTGCTGATAAATCGTGGAAAAGAAGCTTCAAAACGTTTTTAACTTTTCTTCAGTTTCACATTAATCCAGTGACAGTTGTTAATGGCTAATTCTGCTTCTTTAAATGTACCAGGACAAACCAGGTTTTTACTTTTAACAACAGTACATTTGATGAGGTTTTACATGGTCTTTATCTCATGATGACTTAATGAAGGTGTTAGCATGTTAGCATGTTCCCATGTATCAGATTAGCAAAAGAAAAAATTTTTTTCCCCACACAAAAATCTAATTTCACACTGAGCCAATTAAAAGGGAGAAAGAAAAGTTTTTCACTTGGAAAAACCTCAGAGATCCACTTTAAAACACAAGGACACGTCGCCCCGGACATGATGTAAATTACTTACTTTATTTATTATTAATTTAGTAAAATGTAAACAAAACAAAGAAAAGCTCAAAAGAGATCACCAACATTTGATGAGCTTTGTTCTCCTGATGGCTTTCATTTTTTCTGTGATACTGGTTCCTAAATCGGCCCGTTGTGTTGGTGTTGGCATGTGTCCATGTCAAAAAACTTTTTTTAACTTCCTCCATTTTCACATAAACACTGAGCTCATTTAAAAGAAAAAGCAGAAGTACAAGCAGCGATAACGTTAGAATGACATCAATCCACCAGCGTTTGTTGATGAAGTCTTGTGGATGAACTCAGTTTGACATGTGTTCAGAATTTCTTAACCAGTTATGAGCATGTAAACACACCAGGTGAAGCAGGAGGCGGGAAACAAACCCTTCCCTCCCTCCTTCAGTTCTGTGGACTTTAGCACTAGCTAGCTAACACGGCAATAGCACAACAGCATCAGGGTTCTGTGGCAAATATATGCAACAGTTTGTATGTTTTCCCTTTTTTTTTCTGCTACTTTTCTGCTTTTTCAGCTTATCTGATTTTCATGGTGGGATTTAATTAATTTTCCGAATCAAGTCTTGCTAAGAGGATTTTTTTTTAATTAGACCTAAATGCTGAATTACACTGACTCACTGCCAATTCTTGCACTAAGCGTGGCTGAATTACACTTTTGTCTAAGCCATTCACACACACACACGCACACGCACACACACACTCACTCACTCACTCACTCACACACTCACTCACTCACTCTCAGGCCAGCTGTAGTACCAATGAAGATGAATGGAGGTTTTCCACATGAATCTGTAAAGGTTTCTGTATCACGTCAATGTGTCCGCCATCGGGCGTTTTTGCACTGTTGATCCTGCTTTTTACGAACCTGAGCTTCTAGTCTGTCGCACCACGTAGCTTTAAGTCACTGTTTTTACATAAAAAATGAGAGTTATAATCATGAAGACGTTTGTGTTGTAGGTCTATTTCAGCTCAACACGTTTGGTTCAGATGTAGCAGGTTAGAAAAACACTATGGTTTACAGAGTGTAGCTGCGTTAGTGAAGGTAACGCAATAACAGGAAGTTAAAGCTGACGCCATTCATGGCCTCAGTGTTCGGTACGTTTCTCCGTGATTTGGTCACATAGTGTTGCTCCCTTAAGGTTCGTGTAGGAAATGCTAACAGCCTCTGATTTCTCTGGATTCACAGCCAGCAGGTATATCAAAATAAAATCCAGTATTAACATTAGTAGTATTATAACAGCTACACTGATTGTGTCTGGTTTCACTTAAACTGCTACAAATAAAGAAGCTAATTTAGGCTGTTTATCTGGTTAGCATTAGGGCTAACCATTTAGAAATAAATCTGAGAACATTTTTGCCCAGCTAAATGCTAACACTAGTATGCTAATGTTAATATTCAGCAGGTATAATGTTGACAATCTTAGTATGTTAGCGTGGTAACATTTAGTAGTTTGTGCCACGCAACAAACAGCTGAGGCTGATGGGAATGTCAGTAGTTTTGCAGATGTTTGGCCATAAACCCAATTAGATTTTGACCTGATGGTGGCGCTATAGGAAAAGTGAAGAGATCAGTGAAGTCATTTCATTTCATCATGAGGGTGAGAAGAATATCTGAAGCAGAATATCTGAAGCAGATTTCTTGACCGTCCTGTAGCGACCAACAGATGCTTTTTCTGAACCCACAGATCTGTCAGATCCTCTGTCGCTCCAGACAAACATTTCATCACTTCAGGCAGAAAACAGATCAGTGGGATCATGAAAACACTCATGAAGTAAAGACCAGCTGATGTGAAGAGCCTGAGTTTAAAGTTTTGACCAGATCAGAGAAACGTGTTGAACACTGACGTCACACAAAGAGCAAAGTCTTCAAACACACCGTAGCACTGAGGTTTCATTTGGACTAAATGGCTCTTAAACTGAAGTTAAAGTCGAGATTCAATCACAAAGTCAGGCTGCAACATAAACACAGATCATGAAGACTGTGGATTCATCCTCTGTCCAAATCAAGACTGCACAAAGAAAGCTGGACTCAAAGTTCAAATCTCAAAGAAAAGGACTGATGTTATTTTATTTATTTATTTATTTTTATCAACAAATCTCATGAAGACAAAAACCAACAATGTTCCAACATTTTTCTAACTTTTTAATCTTTAAAAACACGACACAAGTGTATAGTTTCATTTTTTAAAAGTTTCTGTTTTTTTCATGACATTTGTTGACAAAAATAAAAATATAAAATATCACCAGGTTTGTCCTTTAATATAAAACATGAGGCAAGTTGCAGCTTTAAAGTGTAAACAGCTTTGTTTACAGATGTTCTGAGTCACACGGAGTCGAGAAACGTCCGGGAGAGGGAGCCGACCTCGCCATGACTGTAGGACTGTCAAAGCCAGGTGTTTCTTTTTTATTTAATATTTTATGGAATAAATAATTATGTACCCTGAACGCCTCCTTTGCTTTTTCTACTGGTGATCAAACAGGCGAGAAATGAGACGCTGTGAGGAAGTCGAAAACACCCAGAGATCCACTTTAAAATACAAGACGTCGCTCTGGACGGGATTTATTCATCGTTCAAGTTGCCACTAAAAACTTCTTCATCTTCACATAATTATAAGTACGTATTAATGTTTTTAAAAGGTCAGTGCCCAGGTTTCCCTCCATCACAACCTTTGGAGTCTCTTTGGCGCCGTGAGGTCGACAGTGACGGCGAGCGCTGCACAGCGTTCACATTTCATCCAGGGTTCAGACTGAAGCGTCAGTCGGAGTCAGAACTTCTGTTTCATTCAGTCTGTTTTAAAAGAATTCACATCCTGGTTTTAACAGGAGCGTCACAGTTCAACAGACAGACAGCTGCTGTGTCTGTTGTTGTCGTCGTCCTGTGAGGCAGCTACAGTCGGTCTTCACCCGGGTCAACAGGCTCGTCTTGTAGAGTCCATTTAATCACAGGGATGTCACAATAAAAGTCCTGCTCAGTCGGAGCCGTCCTGGTTCTCCAAGATCGGATCTGAGGACACAGAAGAACCATGTTGTTAAATGTGTCGGCAGATCTGAAGTTCTCTCCACTCTGAATCAAACACAAATACTTCCTGAGTGTCCAGTGCTTGTTCAGACGGTTGCCAAGGAAACCAACCAGAGGAGAACAAATGACCTGTTTAAATGAGCGACTGATTTTCTCCCACAATGTACACGCCGTGTGTGTGTGTGTGTGTGTGTGTGTGTGTGTGTGTGTGTGTTACCTGTCAGTGTGCTGCTGATGTTGGGAGGAGACACAATCAGCACGGCACTGCCAGACGTTATCCCAGAATGCACCACTGGACCCTCAACAGAGGGGGAACTCAGCTCCTGACAGAGTTAAACATCTTTATGTTATAAATCACTAGATTGAATCAGGATCAGCAGAAACCCTAAGGGACTGTTACAGAGGCCAAAACCACAGCCTGACACTGCTGAGGCTTTTATTTTGATAAGTTTATGTATTCAGTGTTTCCTCCTTCTTCATATTGTCTTTGTATTTTTGTAAACAGGAGAAGAAGAGAAAAGGAGCAAGAACTGATCAATAAGAAGAGAAAACAAAAACATCTGTATTTTACTGTCTAGTAGATATTTGTGACACGTCTGTTTAGTTTATTATAATGTAGAAAATTTTGAGCCTTTCAAATTAAAAGCACCTGTATTATGTGAGTAATGATTGTTGAATCAATAACTCCATATTAATAACTTGGATCAACATCTGATGAAAACAAACTGAAGGACCAGGGTGCATGTTTGTACCTTGTCAGTGAAGCCATCTGTCATTGGCTCCTGAGTTTCCGTGACAACGCTCTCGGAACCCTCCAGGAGACTCGTGGCATCAAGATGGTCGTCCTGGCTCCGCCCCTCCGTCTCCACGACCAGATTATCTTGGCTGAGAGGGTCGGAGGAGGCGGGGTCAGAGGTGACCGTCTGGATGATGACGCCGTCGCTGGAGCAGAGGCCGTCCGTCTGAGGAGGGAACACACACACACACACACACAAACACACACACACAGTTTCACTGTTTCCTGCTGTAACAAACAAACAAACAAGCAAACAAACAAACAAACAGACAAACAAAAACACTGAGGTGACGAGTGTCAAACCGACCGACAGGCTGTGCAGGATGATGTGTTCGTGTGACGACGGAGACGAGCCTGTCGTCAGGGTGACCGTGCCGTTATTGGCCAGACTTAGCGGAAGGCCCTGATTGGTGGAGAGGCTGAGCGGCAGGCCCTGATTGGACGTTGTCTGGAGGTAGTAGGTCCCCGGGGTGCCGGTGGGCTGCAGGTGGAAGGACTGAGGGAGAAGAGGAAGAAGACGGCGAGTCACAAACAATGTTGGTTTTTTTTAACCTGCAGGAGAAAATACAAATTGCAAAAATTGTCGCTATTTGTTTTTGTTTAATTGATTAAAAGTGGAAACTTGTTCCCGTGAGAATAAATCCAGGTCAGCAGCTGGTGACCCGTCGTCACAAATCTTAGAGGGAAGAGAAGAAGAGGTTCTGCTCCTCCTCCTGTCTGAATCACGGGTCCAGCTGATCTTTAATAACGTTGAGCTTCATGGCTAAAAATCTATTTAATTATCAAGGTGATCATGTGACTGTAGATATTTTATTTCATCTGGGGAACAGAAGCAGCGTCGCTCCGGCGGCTCTTCACCTGGTTCCACCACGATGTAAAACATCTGAACGTCTTCACACGGTCTCTAACAGTGAACATGAGACGCTCACGTCACACACGTCTGCAGCTTCACAACATGCTTCAACACCAGGAACCAGGAAGTGAGTTCGGTGACATCATCAAGGTTTTGATCAGGGACAGGTCAGAACTTTTGTCCAGAATTCACAGGGATTGGTCGAATTCACGTTAATTATCGTAAATCGCGACTTCCTGGCGGGACCGCTAATAAATCTACCGCAGAAGAAGAGATCTTACAGGCAGGATCTCGAAGGTCTGCAGCGCTCCCGTGTTCAGAGTGATGGTCTCACTGTCGCTGGCGGCAGCTGAAGAATCTGAGGCTGAAACACAAAGATCCAGTGTGAGGAGACAGATGTGCAGTGAAGCTGGGATCTACACACATCTGTCACAGCGAGTCTCACCCAGGTGTGTGATCTGCAGCGGGATCTGTACGGGAATCTGCAGCGCCGCCACAGAGCTGGGGACGGGGCTGCCGCCGCTCTCCTCCAATCGGGTGAGTCGGATCTGGAGCGAGGACGAGGAGGAGGAGGTGGGGCTCCCCGGGACCGATCCTGAGGACGCCATCAGCTCCTGGAGGCCCTTCAGGAGGACTGGACAGACACACACACACACACACACACACACACACACACACACACACACACAGAGAATGAAATCTCAGGTTTGTGTTCACACCTTGTTTGTGCTGCCCCCCAGTGGCCACAATTGAACTTGTGTCATCATCAGATTTTGTGTAAATTATTAATCATTTTAATTGTTTAATTCTTTATCTAATGGATGGTTTTAGATGTAACAGTCTGTTTTTCTCCTTGCTTGAAAAATCCTGCACAAATAAAGTTGTAATTATTTTAATTATAAACCACAGGAAAGTGTTGACACGGTGTGTGTGTGTGTGTGTGTGTGTGTGTGTGTGTGTGTGTGTGTGTACCGCTGAAGGGGATCTCCTTGTGATTGGCTACTTGTCTCTTGATGCTCCACCACTTGGATCGCAGCCACTGAGGCGATCGGACGCTGCTCCACCCGCCGGCGAGATCCTCCCACTTGATTTCATTCTCGTCCTCGACCTCCAGCTCCGATATCCTGAAACACAACGTTCAGCTTTACAGATTCATGTCACCACACACACACACACACACACACACACACACACACACACAGTCTGTACCTGCGTATGAGGTTCAGGTCGTCCTCCTTCATCCACTCCGTCCCTCCGCTGTGTTTCCAGTTCAGGTAATTCAGCCACTTCGACCGACACTGTTTCTCTGAGCGTGTGCGAACCTGATCGGCGACCGACGCCCAGGACACGCCTCCGGTGACCGCCGACCCCGGCGACACACCCGCCATCTCGTACACGACCTCAGCGAGACGCCGCTCCTCCTCCTCGCTCCATTTACCTGTTGTTAAAAAAAATCAGGTGAGTTTCAGACGTTTTAACTCGACACGGAGTTTAATCTAAATATCTTCTTCTTCTTCTGTGTTTTATTTGGAGTGTTGATCCATCAGAAGATATTAAAACCATCTCAGTGTAATCTCCTCTCTCAGGCTTCTCTCTGGAGCTCTAGTAACAACAGGTCTGTGAGCCAATCAGAAGAGAGGAGGCTCTGAGCCTCTCTTCTGATTGGCTGACTGTTTTCTGAGTGATCCAATAAAAATATAGAAGATTTCAGACTGTAGAGAAAGCTGCAGGATGTGTTTAGCTTAGCTTAGCACAAAGACTGGAAGCAGAGGGAAACTGTTAGCATCCAACAAAATCCAAAACTGTTGTGATTTACTTACTGATCTCTGAGCTGGACGATGTTCTTGGATGAAGTTCTTTTTTCTTTTAATATCTCACACACACACACACACACACACACACACACACACACACACACACACACACAGAGCTTTGTACCTGTGTTGCATGTGTCCTTCATCAGTCGGCAGCGGTCTTTGACAGAGGACGCGCTGCGGCCCAGAGCTGCGCCGATGGTGGCCCAGTCGTTCCCGTGTTTCTCCCTCAACCTGAACACAAACATCACATGTAAACAACAACAAACAGCACAAGAGAAAACAACAACAAACACACACACGATCAGTTTTAAAGATTTTCACTCACGATTTCAGCTTCTCGATCTCGTCAGGAGTGTACCTTCAAAAAAAAAAAAGACAAATTAAAATTCAAACCCGTTGAAAGATAAAGTTTCAGTGAGTCTTGCGTCGTCGTTTCCTGCGTGGACTCACTTGCCGACGTGGTTACGGTTGTCGTACATCCGCAGGACTCGTCTGTAGACGGCGAACAGCGGCCGGTTCAAGCCCAGCGCCACAGAGCGGTAGAAATCCTTCCTCTCCTCTTTGGACATCTCAAAGATGATCTCAGCCGGGTCCTCGATGCCTCGGTCCTGAGACACACACACACACACACACACAGGTGGTCACACACATACATACCACGTGAAGACAGATAAAGAGACGTGGTGACGGACGGGAACCTTCACCTTCACGTATCGATCGATGTTGCTCATCAGAAGGTCGATCTCCTCTTTAGACCACATCCCCTGTTTCCACTTATGACCTGCAGAGGACGAGTTCATCATTCACTCATTCACTTATTCACTTGTTCATGTTCACTGTCTTTAGTTCTGTTCAGAGAGAGAGAGAGAGAGAGATGTTTACCTTTGTTGGCCAGTGTGTCTTTGTCTTCTTTTGTGGTGAACCAGGCCTGACTGACAGGTGACACCTCTGTCTTCTGATTGGGCGAGAGCGAGTCCTCGTCCTCCTGCAGGATCTACACACACACACACACACACACACACACACAGTCAGACCTGATCCTCATGTTTATTTATAAAGTTAAAAACATTAAAACAAACTTTACGACTTTGTTATTTTTGTCTCCATCAGGTCAAAAGTCTTTTTGTTTCTTCTTCTTTTCTTATTTTGTTTCACGTGTTTCCTGGTTCAGACTTCCTCCAGCTGAGCTCTGACACAAACTCATTAAAGACTTGATTCAGAACATTTACAGCTGTTTTTATTTCTCCCTCTCGTCTCTTTCAGCAACAACAAAGTTAAACTGCATATATTAGATTTTTTAAACTGTTGTATAACGGAGTTATTTCTGCCGTCACTTCCTCCTCAGACCTCTGTTCCCTCAGAGCAGAGAGGAAAGGAGCCTTGTTGGGCTCCTGTGAACTGCTGCTGCTGCAACGTCATAATAAAATGATATTATATTGTATTTAATCTGCTCTTTAATTATTCATTTTCTTGTGTTATTACAGCTTTTTAAATGTATTGTTTGTCAATTTCTTTCTTGATTTGTCCTTTTTCTTTTTAGCTCGTTGAACTAACCTGTCTGAAAAATGCCGAACAAATAAAGACTGATTGACTGATACGCGCTCTACCAGGTGAGCCACGGCGGCGCCCCGACCTCTGACCTCTCTGACATTAATACATCATGGTTCATTCTGGTTGCGCAGCTCTGTTAGAAGGAAAACACCTGTGCACAAAAACTGTGAAAGGTAAATAAGTTTCTGTCTTTGCGGAAGTAAAAAGTTGGAGCTGGTTGGTTTAAGAGGCAGAACACCTGAATCTGAGCGACGCCATCCTCGGACAGATCTCCGTCTGCTGTGGCCGTCATCGTCACCTCGAAGCCTTCGTCGCTCTCCGACACTGTGGAGACAGAAAACAGTTCAGGAGTTTCTCTACAGAACGAAGAGTTCTTAGTTTGTGAAGATTAAATATGTTCAGATGTCGAAAGCTTTAAAAAATGTAAAACTCGACGTTTAGCTGCTGATTTTCATAATAAAATTTAAACACAACTTCAGGAGAGTGAAACTCGTTAAAATAATAATCAGACCAAAAAGCAAAAATGCTCCATAAAATTTGTGACAATATGTGATTTTCACTTCAGTTCAAAACCATGAGCTCAAAGCAACTTGAACCAGCAGCAGGAGAACGACGACAATATGTCAGTGATACAAAGGTGTGTCTGTGTCTGTGTCTGTGTGTGTGTGTGTCTTACTGGGTAAAGTGACCACAGAGAACTGAGGTGTGTCTGAGTCTTCCTGTTCCTGGTCTGTTGAGAGACGCAGCTTCTTCTGAAGAGGCTCCGAGTCCCCGTCTACACACACACACACACACACACACACACACACACACACACACACACACACACACACACACACACACACACACACAATTAACATAACATATCAATTAATCAGCTGATTATTTTAATGATTTATTGTTTGTTTATAAAAAGTCAGAAAACTGAAAAAATGACAATTTCTCACAATAATCTTTATTGAACACGTTCATTGAACATTCACAGTGTTGCAGTGTGTGTGTGTGTGTGTGTGTGTGTGTGTGTGTGTGAACCCACCGCTGGGAGGACAGTGCAGTATGATGCTCCCATCACTGTCCTGGGTGAGGGTGACGGACTTGACGGTCTCTAACGCTGCAGCCTCCTCGTCCTCTGCCGCTGAGCTCATCCTGCACCTGGTGAGAAAATCAAACACACTCACTGCCACAGGTGTGTGTTGATGTCATTCAGTAAACGCTGTAAACGAGGCATCAGACACACCTGACGGACAGTGTTTCATGTGACGTTCATGACACTGTTTATATTGTAGAAAAATCAGGTTTTCTAAACTGTGTCTCCATTTGGTCTTTAGCAAACTATTATTTTCATTATTCATTCACCTGCCGATGACTTTCAATTAATTATTTGGTCTAAAAAATGTCAGAAAATAGTAAAAAATATCCGTCAAAGTTTCCCACAGACTGAGGTTTTATTTTGTTTTGTTTTGTCGATCAAAAAAACCCAAAAAGTTGAATTTACTTTGACAGCAATAAATATTCTAAAATGTTTGCATAAGCCTGTACTGAGTGTAGGTGGCAACACTTTATTAAATAACGGCTTTACACTGAAACTAAAGACCAAGTGAGGAGCAGCAACATGCGACATCTAAAAGTATTAATGTGTTATTAATCTCAGGACAGCTGTGAACATTGTTTATTTTGCCAAAATATACAAATAAGATTATGTACTGCTGTAATAACTGACCCAACAAAAAGCATCATTCAAACTTCTGTCAATTTAAACTAATTTACATACTATAAATTAAAACTTTTCATGTTCTGTTAGATGGGACTGAAAAATACTGGTTAGAAGTAATTTATGAACAGATCAGATATTTTATTATTTAGTATTTTTAAACTCCAAACCTGTGGACTGAGCTCAGACTGCTCACTACCAACCTCTACTTTGTATTTTAATGGAAACTGGGCACAGTGTTTTAAATATGTTGTGATAGTTGCAGCAAAGATGTCAAATTGGAGGTTAAAGTCAAGTTATAATGAGTATTTAATGGATTTCTGGCAATCAGCATATGTTGCCATGTATTACTGTCTAGTACAGGGGCATTACACTGGTGAAAATACAGGTACTCAGTTAGAAAGTCAGTCGTCATAACATTCTCGTTGTAATTCATACCAGACTAATATACCAATTTAATGTAAAATTGTGTAACTCCCATATTTTTTTAATTCAAAAAATAAAAAATGCAACAGTACATTATATTTTGAAGGAACATATCTTAATGTCTGTGCGCTGCAGGGGTTGTATATGTCTCTTTTCACTTAAAAAATCAGTTAAATGTGTCATATGTCCAAACTTTTACATCCAACTGTGCATTGAGCTTTTATTAAGTTGCCATCAGTTATCAAAACGTGTCGTGCTTGCTGGACAGTGTGTACGCAAAACTGTAGGCTGGATCATTCATAAATGTTTTTACTTCAAGTTGAAATCAGTAATGTGTTTATTGTTCGCTAATCAGCAAAACTCTGTAAAATTGTCGTATTTTTAAATGGCGTTTTGTGCAACGTCCCATTCATCGCTATTTGGAACAATAGCAAAAAAACACTGGGATTCAGCGCAGAGACGCATGCGTGGTTCATGTTTAGTTACACCAACGTTACAATACATAAAAATATAATAGTTTTAATACACAAATGCAGCACTATAAATGATGTTAAATTATGTTTCCAGGAGAGAAACAAACGCCGACAGAGGCCAACAGCGAAGCTCTGACACAATGCTAACCATTAGCATCCAACAAGCGACCGTGCTAAATGAAAGACGAAAAATCCCCGGCGCCATGTTAAGTCGACAAGGTGAAGCTTATGGCGTCTGTGCCGTTTTTGACGCTGTTGTGTCTTTATTCTCTGTTTCTGCGGTGGTTTTTTTCCCACTTTGCGCTTTCTCTGCTTCGACTACCAAACAGAAACTGAATTTTACTTTTGATTCGGATACTTACTTCCTGTTTTTGGTCCGGGAACTTGTGAGTTACCAGGATGAAGGAAAGTGCCAGGATGGAGGCTCGGCGTCCGAGGGCCCGCCGCTGGGTTGCCAGATAGGTTGAATATCCGTAAACTGCAGTTGTACGTATTCTTTGTATCTGAAAAAACATCATATTTAATATTTGTGGTGATATTTAATTGTGTTTTATTTTTACTTTAGGAACTAAAATATATACTTGTAATCCACCGAAGTTAAAGCATTTCATAATAGGCTATTTATGGCTACAACTAAAAATTATTTTCATCATCGCATCCAAACTATTCGGTTTGCGTGTAAGAATCAAACCTGGCAACCACTCTGTCAGCTCTAAAAATCTGTCCGGGTAACAACCTGACCTATTTATCTTTTTGATTGACTGAACACTGTGAAGTAAATATTGAAAATCGATGCTGACCTTAAATAACTTTGACTAATTTTAATTTTTATCCCGCAGCTCCATTTTGTTGGTAAAAAAAACGCGTGATTTGTAGAGACGGAAAAGGTTCCGCTTTATCGCCGACCGGACCACTTTCGGCGACGTACGGAACATTCAAGCTGCAAAAATCCAAACCACACATTTTAACACATTCGACTATAAATTAGCCAAGACATGGGGGAGCAACCGGTGAGAGTGTAAGTTTAACATTATAAATGTTTTAAACGTGGCTTTAATTACGTTTAATTATGTTTCAAATGTCGCTGTGATCGAACCTGTGGTGGTTTTTATTTCTTCTTTACCCTGGTGTGTCAGACAGGCTGTACGTTAAAACACATGCAGGGAAGTTTTTGTGTATATTCTCTGCGAAGGAGCGTTTCTTATCAATTGTTTCAACATTTGTTCCAATTGTAACCCGGCTTCAAATAAATGTAATTAAAAAACGCGACAAAACCTCATGTAAAAAATTTGATAATTTAAGGACGCGCCACTCATCGGCACATTTACTCACATTACAACATGCTGTAAAAGCAAACGTGATTTAAATAGTGTGGACTGAATAATTCGGCATACATCTAGAACTGTAACGATTAGTTAATTAATCAATTTGACAGTAAATTCACAGGCAACTATTCTTCTCCAGCAAACGTCTCTAGTTCTCTCTGGTTGTCGCTTCTCTAATATGGAGCTTGTTTCATTCTTTTGTTGTGTGACAATAAAATATCACAGTTGCTTCTTTCTTAATGACTAATGCACTTAATCAGGCTGTTATGATGTCATAGATGTTATTGATTTAAATGGCATGTATTGTTCTCTCAGCCAACAGAAACTATTTTGGGACTTAAATTCTTCTCTAAAGGAATATTTTATTGATTTTTGATGAGTACAGTGACTATATATTTTAATTGTTTGTGTCTCATGATGTGCTGTTGATATAAAGACATTGATTACAGTGTGTTTGTGTTTGCAGCTTGGCGTGTGGGGACGTTGAAGGCAGGTTGAACGCTCTTTTCAATCGAGTCCAAACCATCCAGAAGAAAACCGGACAGTTTGATGTGAGTCACTAAGATTTTAGTGTTAAAGTCTAACTCTGAAATATCTATATAACTATATCTATATACATATTTACAGACATGACAGTACACTGACCTTAAGATGCTGATATAATATGTTTCATACCACTATCAACTTCATGTCTTGGACAGCTTTATATACTAGCTACTGACAGAAAATTAATTAGTCTTTTATGCAAAAATACAATATTTATTGTTCACATTTCTCAAATGTTTCAATTTGCTGCTTTTCTTTTCAGTAATTTGAATAATTTGTAATAATTGTTCAATCATTTTGAAGTTTGGACTGTATGAAGGTGTCTCACTTTGGGCTCTGTCTGGACATGTTTCACTATTTTCTGAATTTTAACAAATTCAGAATCAATCAGTGAGTCAAGAAAATAATCAGCAGATAAATCCCTAATGAAAACATCATTAGTTGCAGCTCTGTATGAGATAGTAAAAAAAAAAACTAGCTCCATCTCAACCAACAACAGTCAAATGTTGCTTAGTAATAATATTATACATATATACATTTTCTACAGCTGTTGTTGTGTGTCGGAGAGTTTTTCGGGACGACGCCGGAGGCTGAAGCGGAGTGGCAGCAGTACAAAACTGGAGCTAAGAAAGGTACGAACACCTGGATCAACCAGCTGAACAGCTGACCGGTGTTGCACAGTATTTCATCACCACTTTAAAGTTTGTTCAAGGAGTCGTCGTCATCTTTCTTTAACTAAAGTCTTTAAACTTTGCACTTTTTGTGCCTCATCAGTTCCCATCCACACCTACATCCTGGGAGCAGCGAGCCAGGAGACGGTGAAGAACTTCCCCGGCGCTGACGGCTGCGAGCTCGCCGAGAACATCACGTACCTGGGTAAGACTGGTAAAACCGTGATGCACCCAGAGCTTTGATTTGTACATTAAAGCTCCCTTCATTAAAACGTTATTGGTGTCTGCGTGCTTCAGGTCGGCGAGGTGTGTTCACGGGCGTGTCGGGACTACAGATCGCCTACGTCAGCGGGCGGGAGGCCCTGCAGGAACCGGCCCCGGCTCACTGCTTCACGGCCAAAGATCTGTCGGCCCTCGTGGCTCCGCTGACCAGCAGCTCCAAGTTCAGAGGGGTCGACATCCTGCTGACGTCACAGTGGCCCCGAGGAGTGTGGCACTACGCTAACAACCCGGTAACGAGGAGTTCACGTCCAGGACACAGAAATATCAGTTAGTGACAGTGGAAGGGACGAGGGTTCGTGACAGTCAGTGTGATGTCGTCTGGAAGCTGTGAGCAGGACGTTGTACTGAGATTGTTTTGCTCTGCTGCAGGAAGTGAACACTAAGTTCTGTGGAAGCAGCTCCGTTGCCAACCTCGCCGACAAGCTGAAGCCACGCTACCACTTCGCTGCACTAGAGGGCGCTCACTATGAGAGACTCCCATACAGGTAGACTGGACAGGAAGCGCCACCTTTTAATGGCACGTTTTTCTAATTGTTTGGTGCTTTAACTCAAATAACTTCCTGTATTTAACATTACTGTTCACGTGTGTCCGTGTCCATCCTCAGAAATCATGTTGTTCTCCAGGAGAATGCTCAGCACGTCAGCCGCTTCATCGCCCTGGCAACCGTCAACAACCCCGCCAAGAAGAAGGTGTGTTTTTGATCAAAAAATAAAACTGATAATGTTTTATTATTCCCCGTACAGCGAGCTGAACGTGACAGGTTCATGTCGGCGCTACGACAGGAAATCAGTTCTCCTTTGGTTTTCCGCAATTTGCGCCAAAAATCGCAGCAATCCTCCGAGTCATAACTCAGTCAGATCTGAACACACAGACATCAAACACACATTTTATATTCGGTGTGACTTGCACTTCCCCAGGATATAATTATATCTGATCTCCATCGTGTGTAAACACCTGTAAATCTGCTCAGGAATCATCATCAACACACCGTACTACTTCAGAACTTGCCTGAGAAGCAACATGTTTGTAAGTTTTCTTCAGTGTCACAATAATCCAGTGAAAGTTGTCTGTGTATCAATGCGCACAACACAAACAGGAAGTGCTAATAGGTGATTCGGACACTTTTAATAGTGACAACATATAAAATATGAACAAATATCAGCTAAAAATGACTCATGGCTCAAGTTGTAGCGCACAGTGGCAACATGGCGTGATTATCCTCTGAATAGAAGTAAGATGACGAATAATAACATTAATTATAATTAATGATAGTTGTCTCTGTCTGCAGTATCTGTACGCCTTCAACATAATCCCCATGAAGACCATGGATCCATCGGAGCTGGTGAAGCAGCCGCAGGACGTGACAGAAAACCCCTACAGACGCTCCACGAAAGACAAGACGGACACACTGAAGACGGGCTTCAGCACCGCAGAGGAGGAGGGGGAGGTACAGAGAGAGTGTGTGTGTGTGTGTGTGTGTGTGTGTGTGTGTGTGTGTGTGTGTGTGTGTGAGTCATGTTGTAGAGACAAGAATTTGGTCGTACTTGTAATTTCAGTTCACTCATTCACAAACTGCACTTTTATTTTGAAAACTCAACCCCGTCTCTGTCCTTCCTGTCGTCTGTCCAGGAGCAGCCCAGTCAGTTCTTCTTTGACCTGAGCAAGAAGCAGGGGGGGGGTCATCGGGGCCGCGGCAGGAAGAGACACCCAGACGGAGACGGGCGAGGACGAGACCAGCAGCACGATGGAGACGGACATCATCAGGGACAACCCAAACAGCCGCGCAGACACCGTGAGTCCAGCTGTGCTGCAGAAGACTCAACATCTGTTTTTATAGAAACAGAAATTCAATCTGTTGGTTTCATGTTTGAAACGGAGACGGTTAATGTTGTGAACGTGAACGTAACTGTGATTTCTCGTGTTCGAAGAGTTTAAATATAAACTGACAGAAAGAAGGTGGATTTGAATATTTCTTGTGTTTTATTGTGAAGCTCAGCCCACTGGTCCCTGCTGGTTCTGCTTGGCGAGTCCTCAGGTGGAGAAACACCTGGTCATCAGCATAGGAACACATGTGAGTTTATGTTACAGGTAATTATCAGTAAAAACCAGAATTAATATCATGAAGTGACGATGTGGAAACTGTGTCCTGTGTCTCCAGTGTTACCTGGCTCTGGCTAAAGGCGGACTGACTCCGCACCACATGCTGATCCTGCCCATCGGTCACTACCAGTCCGTGGTGGACCTGAGCTCCGAGGTGGTGGAGGAGATGGAGAAGTACAAGTCGGCCCTGAAGAGCTTCTACAGGAGCAAAGGAGAGCGCTGTGTTCTGTTCGAGAGGAACTACAGGAGCCAACACCTGCAGCTCCAGGTACCAACACTCAACACCACGACCAGGAAACACAGAGCGACCACCGAGTCAGCGCCGGTAAAACATCTGGAATCAAAAGAAAGGAAAATAAGATCGTAAAATGTCCCATATTTACTGTCAGTTTGATTCAGGTATTAAACGTGCAGATAGTGAGTTTAACCCTCTGGAGTCCAGCGCGACTTTGACTTTGTTTAGCTCCTTTTAAATTTCTTTAAGGTTCTCTTCTCATTTTGTTCATGTGAGTGTAAAGCAAAGAATACTTATTTATATCTTATATCGTTTCACTACGTACACACACAAATAGAGCAGGAAAATATACGACATAGAACTTTAATAAACTCTGTTTACGTGTAAAGTGAATCTATCACGACTAACTTTTGTGCTTTTGTCTTTAAATCACTGAAAATATCAATAATTCACATTTTTAAAAATGTATTATGAGCTACAGTGATATACGTTATATATAGATATAAGTTATGTTACTATAAATAAAACATACTCATTGTATTCCCAGGGAATAGACAGAGCCCAGAGGGTTAAGACTATGATAACCATGGTGTTGTGGTTTCATGTCGTTTCACAGTTTTAATTTAAATGTGTTTTGACATTTCATGCCGACACACTAGGGGGCGCTAACCTGATAGTTTGGCATGAAACTACAGGTAGAAAATATATTTTTAGTGAGAAAAGAAAAAGTCATTGTGCGTAAGTGAAGAAAAGTCTGAAACATTAAAAACATGTTATTGATTGTTTAAAAATTGACAGTTGATTCTGTTTAGCAGTAATAGGAAGTGATGGTTATTTCCACTCTGCCTCTATTTTAAAACACTGATTAAAACAGGAACAAAAGTCTGAGTAAAATAAATCATTCTGTCTTCAAAAAGTTGGCAGTGAAGACGTGACGCGCGTTGACTCGTTTGTTCAGGTCGTCCCGGTGCCGCTGGACCGCTGCGCCACAGAGGACATCAAGGAGGCGTTCATGGTCCAGGCTCAGGAGCAGCAGATGGAGCTGATGGAGATTCCTGAACACACCGAGCTCAAACAGGTACGTGTGTAAATATACCACACACACACACACACACACACACACACACACACACACACACGATGTTGTGCAGTACATTTTAAGCTACATGAAGTGTGCGTGTCCAGATTGCCCCTCCAGGGACACCGTACTTCTACGTGGAGTTGGACTCGGGGGAGAAACTCTTCTACCGCATCCAGAAACATTTTCCTCTGCAGTTCGGACGGTGAGCCGCTGTTTTTACACAACTGATGATTTACAGGCAAATAAATAATGATAATAATCAATAATCAACTGTCACTTTTTGCACATGAAATCTGTCGAACCATGCAGTGTGTCATAGTTCAGGTGTCCACATACTTCTGGCCGTGTTGTGTGGCGCTTATGTGTGTGTGTGTGTGTGTGTGTTTGTGTGTGTGTTCTGATGAGCACAGGGAGGTTCTGGCGAGCGAGGCGGTGCTGAACATCCCGACCCGAGCCGACTGGAAGGAGTGTAAACAGAGCAGGGAGGAGGAGGAGGAGAGCTGCAAACAGCTGAGAGACGACTTCCAGCCGTACGACTTCGCCTGGGACGACTGACACACACACACACACACACACACACACACACACACACACACACACACACACACACACACACACACACACACACACTGTTGCTGGTGTTAAAGGAATAGTTCAACATTTTGGGAAACTCACTTTCTGACAGATGTCTGTGGTAAATCAGAGCCTCTGTTAGCAACTGCTTAGCTTAGCATAAACACTGGAAACAGGTGGAAACAGCTAGCATAGCTCTGTCTGAAGGTAACAGAATCCACCTACCAGCAAATCTAAACCTCACCAAGTAGCATGCTATATTCTGAGCTTTTGCAGGTGAATTTCTTTTACCTTTGTGCTAGCTGTTTATGCTAAGCTAACTCCAGATCCATATTTACTACACAGGCATGAGTGGTGTTGATCTTCTCATCTAACTCTCGGTTTCCAAAAATGTTGCACTGTTCCTTTAAATTGGGTTTTTGGGTGTTTTATACCAGTGTTTTTCTTTTTTTATGATGTTTCTCAGATGTTTCTGGTGCAGTGACGGAGAGAGCTGAGTTTTATAATAAGATCATGACGGCCTCTGTTTAAAGTTTAAAATATTTTGGATTTTTCAGTTTTTGTTTATCAAAGTGAAATAATGGAAGTTCATGAGAGAAGAACCCAGAACCTCACTGTTGAGTTTTTTATTTTGTTCATGATAAACAGTGATCATGAGTTTGTGTGACACATAAAAGGACAGAAGGAGAAAGGTGCTGGATAAACTCCTTCACAATAAAAGTAAAAATCCACAGGCCGAGGCTCTAAAACACTTTTCTAAATACGACACTGTAAAAACATTTTCTATCGTTTCTATGGAGCTTTTTTTTGTTTTTTGTTTTAACTTCGACTCTGTGGAAAAAAGTTTTTAAATGTTTTTCTTGTATTTTGTAAATTAACTAAAATTAAACTCTTATTTTGGGTTTCTGGCGTCATGCTGGCCGTTATTATCAGTAACAGGTCTGAGGTTTTATTCGTGACCTTGACATGTCAATCAGTTCCAGGTACAAGCTGGTCGCTATGACGACTGTCCAGGTCTGTTGGAATGATGCTTCACACTCAACTGAGGTGGGTCCTGTGATTAGCATTAGCATTATAAGCTAAGTATCTGGTCCTGTCTTGTCGAGGTGTCCAGTGTCTTTATGATGTTTGTTTATATCGTCGTCACATGGAGATTAATTATCCTAAATTAGAAAGTTTGCACAGGATTTAAAGGGAACTTGGAGGCAGCTGGGAACATATTTAGGGGCCAGTAGGTGAGGGGGGGGGTCAGTGGGGTGGGGGGCTTCATGCATTAATCCAGCCATGGCTGTAGTTTACTGTACAGCGAAGAACAACATTTTTTTTTAGTTGTTTCTGAAAATCTGTCCAGTTTGGATTTAAACATGATTTTTCAGTCAACACCTGCAGCCATGAAAACACCTGGAAGGATATGAACCACAGCTGGATAACAGCTAAACAATTAAATAAAATACGAAATAAAATAAAAATGGAATAAACCCCCCCCCCCCAAAAAAAAAAATACATATAAAGCAATGAATAAAATATAAAAAGTAAAATAACAAAATAATAAAATAATGATAAATATGAAAATAAACCATAAGGTTGGGGCTGAGAATTTCTTTTTACAAAAGACTTCAACACAAATCAGTGTTTTAGTTTTTTTTATTTGGCATTTTAAAGATATATTTGAACTGCATTCATCAAAATATGTCCATAAAACTCCACAGTTCTGCTTTTTATAAAAATCAAAGCTCCCAACATGCGACTTCAAAATAAAACATGTCACACAGTAAAATTCAGTTAGCTGCAGAAAGCCTGTCAGATCACAGCTCACCTCAGGCCTTCAACAAACCTCAAACTCAGAGACCAAACTAAAGTGATTTCATGTATTATCTGACGGAGGAACAGGAGCGGCCACCAGGGGGCGGCAGAGTCACCACGCGTCTCTCTCCCTGTCCTCATTAAACTGGGAACCACAATAAAAACTGTTCAGTTTACTTTGGGCACAAACAGACCTCCCTACAGACGGGGGGGGGGGGGGGGGGCCTGGCGCCCCCCNGCCTCCATACTATCACAGGTCGTCGCGGCCGTCCTGTATGGATCCGAGCAGGAAACTAAGAGACCATGTTATTATTATACTGATAGAAACTCTCAAGCGGCAGGTGTGAAAAGGGTCACGAGTTAAAGATGGAGGACGGGGGGGGGGGGGGGGGGGGGGTGTTAGTGGTTTAGACAAAGTTCCTGGACCTTTAATGGCACAGCAGAGCATCATGCTGAAGATCATCCGAAGATCTGTGGAGAGAGAGAGAGGAGAGGAGGGATGTCAAACAAACACTTTACATGGCGGCGCAGACGTGTCGTGTTGTAGGTGACGGCTTTCCTGTGTCACGTGACGTCCCGACACCTCACTGACGCACTTCATGTCGGTTTTCTCACTATCTGATTCTGCACACGTTTCTTCTGCAGCTTGTTGAAGTCTGAGAGTGACGTGACGTCTGATCTGTGCTTTCACCTGCTGTTACCTCATGCACCTTGTCTTAATAAATGATCTGTAGTGCTGTGCACCTGCCTGTAGGCTGCTGCCTGTAGGCTGTGCTGCAGCATGTAGCGTGTAGCTGCTGGCACTGTAGCCGTGTAAGGCTGCTGCACTGAAGGCTGAGTCTGCAGCTAGCTGTACTGCGACTGTGAGTAGCTGTGCCTGACTGTCTGCACCTGTTAGGTGTAGCTCTGCATGAAGGCCTGTTAGCTGCGACTGTAAGCGTGTAGCTGCTGTTCTTTACTGTCCAGTTCACTGCAGCTTGTCGTCTGCACAGTGATGTGTGGCTTCAACATTTCTCTCGTCAGTTTCTGGTTTTCCTTCCTAGACTTTTATTGAACTGTATTTATTGAACAGTTGAAGTTAGTGGATCTTTATAAAGTAAATGAAGCAGGCTTATGATACTGACGCCCAACAGCAGATGGTCAACCATGTTCCAGCCGATTAACTGAAATGGGTTTGATTCAATCAGTGAGTAATCGTTCAATCTCTGCTGTTTGGCGTCATATTTCATAAAGCTTCTTCCACTTTAATAAAGTGATCCACTACTTCAACTGTTCAAAATAAATTACAGTTCTAATAGAAAGTCTAGGAAGGAAAACAGAAACTACGAGAGAAACGCTGGTTGAAGCCACACATCACTGTGGCAGAGCGAACAAGCTGAGTGGACTGACAGTAAAGACAGCAGCTACAACGCTACAGTGCAGCAGCATACAGGCTTCAGTGGCAGCAGCTAACAGGCTTCAGTGCAGCAGCTACACGCTACAGTGCAGGCAGCTTTTACAGCTACAGTGCAGCAGCTACACGCTAAACAGTGCAGCAGCTAAGGCTAACAAGTGCAGCAAGCTACAGAATCATTTATAAATGACAGGTGCATGAGGTAACAGGCAGGTGAAAGCATACAGATTCCAGACGTCACGTC
>NW_019174393.1:156358-168959 GCF_002260705.1 Seriola dumerili | reverse complement strand
GGGTGTAGTGGTTTAGACAAAGTCCCTGGACCTCTTAATGGCACAGCAGAGCATCATGCTGAAGATCATCCCGAAGATCTGTGGAGAGAGAGAGAGAGAGAGGATGTCAACACAAACAACTTTACATGGCGGCGCAGACGTGTCGTGTTGTAGGTGACGGCTTCCTGTGTCACGTGACGTCCCGACACCTCACTGACGCACTTCATGTCGGTTTTCTCACTATCTGTATCTGCACACGTTTCTTCTGCAGCTTGTTGAAGTCTGAGAGTGACGTGACGTCTGATCTGTGCTTTCACCTGCTGTTACCTCATGCACCTGTCTTTAATAAATGATCTGTAGCTGCTGCACTGTAGCCTGTAGCTGCTGCACTGTAGCGTGTAGCTGCTGNTTGTCTGTGGTTTTTGCTCCATTTAGTAGAAATGATTTTACATTTACCTGCATTAAAATCAACAACCAGCCATGAAACCTCTGAGCTCTGATGCCTGTGGTTCGATCATGTGACGAACGAAGCCGATACTTTCATGTTTCAGGAAAACACGAGAAGAGCTGAGCTGCAGCGGCTCTGATTTGTAGTGTTTGTATTTTCTTTCACTCCACTTTAGACTTTTATTGAACTGTATTTATTGAACAGTTGAAGTTAGTGGATACTTTATAAAGTAAAACATGAGCTTATGAANTCTTTACTGTCAGTCACTGCAGCTTGTTCGTCTGCACAGTGATGTGTGGCTTCAACAGTTCTCTCGTCAGTTTCTGTTTCCTTCCTAGACTTTTATTGAACTGTATTTATTGAACAGTTGAAGTTAGTGGATACTTTATAAAGTAAAACATGAGCTTATGAAATATGACGCCAACAGCAGAGATGCAACGATTACTCAACTGATTGAATCAACCATTTCAGTAATCGCTGACATTGTTGACCTCTGCTCTGTGTGTGTGTGTGTGTGTGTGTGTGTGAGTGTGTGTGTGTCCACAGACTCACCATGATGACTCCGATACCGATGCCGACTCCTCCGATGATGTGGAGTCTGTTGTTGAACATCTCGTCGATGGCGTTCGGACAGCTCTGATGGAAGAGAAGGACGCACGTGATTAATCCTGAGGGGATTGATCCTGGTATCGATCACATCGAGACTGATGGAAAAACTCCAAAGAGTTTGATCGCAAGTTAAATTTGAGAAATTTTTGAAAACAACTAAAACGTCCATCCTTATTAATCATCGGCTGTGAGAGAGCGTTTGTTTCCTGTTTTCAGGTGTGTTTATGTTGCGTTACCTTGGTGATTAGGACCTCCAGCCCCTCCTTCTTGGGGCAGATGTCTTTGGCGGCGTCGATCACCGTTCCTGTCGGACCGCAGCAGTCCAGCTGTGAGGAGGAGACCGAGGTCAGATATAAGGTATATATATATATATATTTTATATTGCTGTGTTGACCGGGTTCTTGTCCAACACATTTTATTGCACCATTAATCTCGTGTAAACATGACAAAAACTTAAACTATTAGAAGCACGACTGAGACACACAAAGCGACAGGAGTGTTCTTCAGCTCGCCGCGACCGTTTGTGGTTTCGTGTCTTTTTGTTTTAATTTTGTGTCTCTTTTCACTCGGTTCTCGTCTCTCTCTCGTTCCTTCGTGTCTCTTTATGATTGGTTTATTTCAGCCTGTGTGACACTTGTGTTTCTTCACTCAGGAATCAGGGTTTGACCAACGTGGAAGAAGCAGGAGAGAGGAGGTTAACACGTGGATCAGAGGCAGGTGTTCAGGTGTGTTCTCACTCCAAAGTGGATGAGGCGGAGCGTCTCCTTCAGCGCGTCCTGTCTGGTTTCTTTGTAGTTGTTGTAGGTTTGTTTATAAAACTCTGTAACTTCCTCCACCACCTGAAAACACAGAAACACATTCATGCAAACTCTTTAAATTACAGACTGACTGCTGATAGCAAAGTGTGTGTGTGTGTGTGTGTGTGTGTGTGTGTGTGTGTGTGTGTGTGTGTGTGTGTGTGTGTGTGTGTGTGTGTGTGTGTGTGTGTGTGTGTGTGTGTGTGTTGTACCGTGTCCTTGTTGGAGAGACCCCAGATCCCAGCAGCCACCTCCACGGCGAAGATGAGGAGCAGGAAGAGGAAGAACTAAAGGAGAAAACAAGAGTCAGTTTTTCTGTGGAGCAGCTTCATCTGAGCCGACACAGCTGGAGACGCTTCGTACAGAAGAAGAGACGACAGTGTCCAGATGTGCAAACACGAGAAATGACATCTACCAAAGTACGAACAGAACGAATGACTCACCAATCCCAACATGCACGGCGACTCTTTGATGGCTCCGCAGCATCCCAGGAAGCCCACGACCATCATCAGAGCCCCGGCCGCAATCAGGATGTACACACCTACAACACACACACACACACACACACACACGGTGATGATTTACCTTCAGCTCGTTCTTTTCTGCTTCCCGTGAAATAAATTTTCATCAGATATTTGCATCTTGTGCCACAGTTTAGTTTCTACAGTCGAGGTGAGTCCATCAACAAATTTTAAACAGTGTAAAGGTCTGTGTCCATGTGTAGTGTGATTATAGATCAGCTCTAGCTTCTATATTAATACTGTGAAAGTATCAAAGCCTCAGTCCACAGAGAAATGCACACAGCCTGTATTCAGAAACTGAGCCTTAAAACCAGCCGTCAGGACTTCTGGAACTTTGTGATGTCACAACAAAGCAGTCACCAAGCCCCGCCCACCTGGACCCACCATCCAAACCTTGCAGGATTTGGTTTCTCTGAGTGTTTTTACCTGAAATCTGCTATATTTTTATTGGACAGTCAGAAAACAATCAGCCAATCAGAAGAGAGGCTCAGAGCCTCCTCTCTTCTGATTGGCTCACCAACCTGTTGTTACTAGAGCTCCAGAGAGAGGCCTGAGATGGTTTTTATATCTTCTGATGGATCAACACTTCAAAATAAAACACAGAAGAAGAAGAAGATCAAGATCTAAATTTAAATAATGTCGTGACGAGTTTGAAAAAGATGCTGTGAATTTCTAAACCTCAAATGTAAAAGTTTGAAAAGTGATTAAGAGGCAACAACAATGATCCACCATCATTAATCATCCCTTCATGAGGATGACTCATTACAGTGATGTCACATTAACATGTTCCTCCTTCGGAGCGGTTATTAAGATGTTTGTCATTTCAGACGTCGCGGCCCACTTCAGCGCTCCGCCTGACGGAGGCGAAGCACAAAGAGAGGAGGGAGGGAGACAGATCCTCAGAGAGACAAAGACGTCCCTGTCACAGGAATGAAAGCTACATGTGGAGGAGCTAACTCTGGCCTCAGCTGCCCTCCCTGTGCCCCCCCGCCCCCGCCCCCGCCCCGGCTCTCTGGAGCTAATGAAGCAGCATCCAGTCACATGTTCTGGTCCAACCCACTGATACTGAGTCAAGAGGGAACAATCAGATAATCTTAACTTAATACTAATGTGACGTTTCATGTTCACTTTGCAGTATTTCTGCTTTAGTAAAGGCTCAGTTGCTTTTCTCCTTATCTTAGTCTCATACTTACGGAATCAAACTTAGCGTCACCATGGTGAAGAGTCAGCTGCTTCTTTAATGTTACAAACTTCCCAAAAGTGAAAACAAGTATCAAAAGTCAAATCGGTGGTCTCCATAGCAACAGTAGAGTTTTACAGCTGTAAAATCTCTTTCACTGCTGTAAATTACTTAAATTCTTTCCTTAACTAAAGAAGAAGAGATTCTGTGCGACTCCCTCAGCTACGGAGAAATTAAACGTACAATAAGAATTTAAGGTGTTTTGTACTTCCTGCCCCCCTCCTGATGAAACCACACTGTTTACCCACAAAGCAACACTCTCATCATAAAACATTCATGCTCTTGACATGCACGTTCACTTAATGCTGATGCACAATGAAAGCACCGCAGCTTTTATGCTGGAAGGAGAAGCTGCACTTCCTTTAACAGACAGAACATTATTATTTATTTTACAGCGGCAGCACACACCGGGTCTGTACTACCAAGCAGGTTATCGAGGTCACTTCAGGTTTTCAGTCCTCCGACCAGGGAGGTGATCGAAAGAAAATGATCTATTAATCGATTAATCCTCAGAGTCATTTATTATGTTCCCGCTCTTTTCTGTTTTGTATCATTGTAAACTGAATAAACAAACAAACAAAAACACACGTGAACATCAAACGATACATTGATTCATTGAGAAAAATCAGTGGCAGATTAATCAATAACAAAAATGATCATCAACAAAATAGAGCTGCATTTACCAAAACTAATGAACCAGAACCACAGACGGTTTGTGTCCACCATGTAACTGTAAATCCTGTATCTGAATGATCTTACCCGTGAAGAAGACTGTGGGCGAGTCCTCCCCTTCGAACAGTCCTGCTGTCCTGCTGTCAAAGCGCAGCCATAGTCCCACAGCCAGAACTCCGGTACCTGCCAACTACAGCACACACAAGGTTCACAAGTTTAATCTCATTCACTGTTAAATATCTGAGCTCAGCTTGTGGATGAAGACACCGCAGATACATTCCTCATTTATTAGTAATTCATCTCACTCCAGTCCAATCCAGCTGTTTTCACCTCAGGGTCAGATGCAGAGGTTAATGTTGATCCATGCCTCAACAGGAAACACAAGATACTAATTAATTATGATCAACTGCAAATTCTCATCACGGGGGGAAAACGCTCCTGCAACATTTAACTTATGACTCCATCAACTATCACAACAACAACATTAAGGTGTAGAGCGGGAAACTTATGAGACCAGACTTTTCACAGATTTTCAGTCACAAACCGAAACAGGACGAGAAGAAGAAGAGAAGTGAGGGGATCAACAAAGTTATCCCAGTTCATTTTCCTGAGTTCAGTGTGAGTCTGTGGACAGGTGAGACACTGGGATACCTGGTTGGCTCACTGGTTTCTGTGGCTACGACAGGTGGAGGAGGCGACGACGGGAGGGAACGACGAGCTCGGAGCTGAGGAATGTGAAAAAAACAAAACACATTCTCGGCCGTAGCGCACCCACCCTGAACAACCTGCTCAACAAGCAGCTCGTCCACGGTGGAAACATAACGAGCCCCTCTGTGACTCTCAGCCTCTTCAGCCTCAGGTGATTCACATGACGACAGAGTTCGAGTTTTTCCATATCAAACTGAGAATGAGAGAAAACAATGATCGAAATCTTGTCTTTCCACATCTTCTCCACAGCGATGACGCACTACAATGACCGAGTCATCTCCGCGGCAACCGCAAAACACAGTTTACATCAACTCTCCGTTGCCACCCAAACAACTTTCATCACGTCGTGCAGCGTGACCCTGACGTCTGAGCAACAGGAAAACATTCTCCCCGAGCGACGCCACGACCTCCTGACCCCTGACCCCTGACCTCCTGCTGCACAGTGAGTCAGCGAACACACATCTGTCCAATCACAACACTGAGCTCACACCTGAACCACAAAGACAGTTCATTTTATTTCACAATCAAAATACACAAACATGACAATAGCAAAAAAAATCTCTAAAGATCAGCCTCACTATAAGCTGCTTCAAGAATTCATCTGTAAACACAGTAACTACAACAGCTCGTCTACAGGCGTATGACTCACTCTCCTCCTGCCTGTCGTGTAACACCCTGTAAAAAGCCTCGGACTCAGACTGAGTCACTGCTCATCACCACACCCTGTCAAGTTTAACACTTAAGCTGAGGGAGTTATTTAAGGGTGTTTCCTTAAGGAGAAGAGGTGAGACACCGCTCTGATCACTCTGGGAAGACGGTGACATTAAAGAAGAGCGACGTTATCTCATCCTCCTGTTGTTGTCACGGGAACAATGTTCAACAGACGTAAGAGCATTTAAACTCGATGAACATGAAAGACCTCGACTATAACAGATCATGTGATAACGAAGCAGCTGGACGAGTCGAATCAGGTTTCTTCCTTCATCACCATGAACCTGGTCAGTTGCAGTTCAGACGGAGTCAGAGAAACCTTTATGGCTGTTTCATGCAACTGGTCTGAAGTCAAATAGACTACACAGGTGCAAACACACCTGGCTTTTAAAGGGAATGGAAGACGGCAGTCTGGTTGGTTTATTGAATGTTAATCTAAAAACACTCCATGATTAATTAAGAGATGAAGTACGACCCTTTTGAAACGTGCACCTGGAGCAGCGGGGGCTCACCTGGCGGGGTGAGTACCATGAAGGTTTAGTCCTCACCACAGCGGGCCACAGGTTCGAATCCCACCTGACTCTCCTCTCTCTCACTGTGGCTTCAAAATAAAGGCAAAAAAAAAACCTGCCCAAGAAAATTATTTTAAAAAAGCAAAAACAAGAGTGACGTGTCCTGAGAGTCAGGATTCATCCACTGGAGACCTGCAGCACAACACCGAGTGTTCACTCACAGCTGATCAGGAAGTTAAGTTTAAAAGTGAGATATGAGCTCTACATTATAATGAACCTCTATGACCACGAGCTGCATTTGAAGTGATACGTCGCTGGTGCAGCAGCCTGCAGTTATTAAAGAACCTGCTGCAGGATTCAACATCCTCAGGTATCTGATAAATCACTGTTTTACAGTCTGGAGTGAAACTAATTATCTTCTGTCCAACAGGACGAACAGAAGAATGAAAGAGCAGGAAAGTGGAGTCTGAGTGACGGTCGGTGTTAATGTGCAGTAAACAGACTCGGGAGAGTCGGACTCGGCGCTGAGCGTCTTCAGAAGAGAACAGCTCGTTCCCCCGAGCTTCTCATTAGCTCTCATTAACCACACACACTCTCTGCTGCACATTAGCTGCACTAACAACCACCACAGACATCAATGATTTCTGAGAGGTTTCTCTCCATGAAACCACACTGTGACATCTCAACACAAAGCTGCCAGAGTTATAAAGGAGGGAAGACGCCCTCTCAGGCAGGAAGCAGGGAGGATTGTGGGACGTGTAATTTGAGGAACAGGAACACTTACAGTAATGACTCCTAATAAACAGTTCAGTCATTACACTGTGGAATAAACAAACCCTTATAATCTGATGTTTATGTTCTGTCCTGTCATCGGTCTCCATCCTTACACGCTGCAACTTCAGACTCAGGTCGACAAAACAGTCATTAAAGAGAGCAGCTGTAAACAGGCGGTAACAACAGCACAGCAGGTAGTGAGAGAGTCACTGTTCAGATCCTTCACTCAAAACAACTGTTTTTGGGGATATCAAACCGAAACACAGAATATATATAATATACACACATCTGCTGTAATCTCTGAGCAATGAAGTAATATTGATTATAAAAGGAAACAATCCTCAGACCCCCAGACTGAAAGTTTGTGTCTTTAACTTTGAGCCAACAGGTCGGGTCCAGTCATCCTAATGTAGAAACAACTGAGCTGAACAACAGGAAATGTCTGAAATATAAACCACGTTCTGCTGCTGGGAGACGAAGGACGTGGGAGAAACCAACAAAGATGTTTAGACAGTGACTGTAAATCACGTCACACTCAGATTTCTTCTTGTTTGTTTGTTTTCAGCCAAAAGCGGGAAAAAAAACAAAAACAAAAACAAAAACAAAAACAAAACAAAACACGTGACATGTCATTAAATGTACAAAGCAAATAAAATAGTGAAAGTCATTCTCATCATCAGGCAGAAAACAGAGGCGCGCTCCGCGGCTTTGCATCACGTTTTACACCATCTGATAAATACGTTCACTGACATGAGATTTTACTTTGTGGAGGAAAGTCTGTCGGTTTCTACCAACTCTTTCCACTGACGCAGTTTCCTCACGACGCAAAGCATTTACTGCTCGGACTGAGGAGCAGCTCCTTTTACTTGGCTCATTTTTCTTGTTTTCATTACAGCCGTCGATTTATAATCAGTTTTTTAAAAAAACACCAAAGTTTAAAGCAGTGGGGGAAAGGAGAGGCTTGTAAACTTTAACCAGCAGTTTTAAACTTCAGGCTGGTTTGAGTTGGTTTAACCAGATTTACCAGCCGCTCGGATCAACCGATTTACACTTCAGTCACTGAAACCCACCAAACCACTTCAACACCGGCTCGTGTATCAACCCCAGCACTTGTGTGAGAGATACTACCTACCCAGAAGAGAAAGTTGAACACAAACACCAGGTATTTGATGCACTGCAGAGCCCCCATGTCTGTCCGCTGAAGCGTCACAAGAAGAAAATGTCCTTGTTTCCTCGATGAAACTGTCTGATTGTCTCCGGCGGCGTGAGAGGAAGAAGGAGAAGTGAGCTGCAAGTTTTGTGTGTGTGTGTGTGTGTGTGTGTGTGTGCGTGTGTGCGTGTGTGTGAGCCACACCCTTGCCTGGCTCACCTGGGTATACTTAGAAAGTGAGGGGGAGGGAGTGTGTGGAGGGGGGTGGGGCTTGCGGTGTTTGTCTGTTCCAGTGGTTTTCAAGCACAGGAGCCACAACCCTGCTGATTTACATGGTGGACACCAGGTGAAGGTGATTAACGAGCAGGTAAATTAGAAACCCAGCAGCAGCTCTGTCTGTAATATAACTACCTCAGAAACAGTCCTGACATGCGCACGTGTGTTTACAGAGGAGCAGCAGCAGATATCACTTTCTTTGGTATCAACCTTGAAACCTCACAGCAAATCTAATGATCCACCTTCTACATCTGTGAAACCTCATTACAGCAATTAACCTGCACAACAGAATGTAAAGAAGCAAATGTCTTTAAACGTAAACATGACACAAAGAGACACAAAACCACAAAGAGACAAAAATAACCACAAAGAGACAGGAAGTAACCAAAAATGGATGAGGAGAAATGAAGCTTCACGTGTGTATTCATACACACACACACACACACACACACACACACACACACACACACACACACACTCGGGGGGACTCTGTGTTGTTTGCTGAGGTAACTGGAGCTGCTGTCCGTTCCCAGTGGACCCAACAACACCAGCTTTGTCTCGGAGCTGCTGAAGCCTCACAGACTTCTCTTCCTCCTCCCTCTTTCCTTCTCTCTTCACGTTACAAAATGCCTTTAGTGACTAAAATGTGTTTTTATTTTGAAAAGCACACTACTGTCCTCACCGCTATCCTGAAATATCCAGACTGGAAAACAGGATTTAAAGATGAGGACGTGAAGAGGAGAGGAGACTGAGGAGGACATCTTACAAATATGAAGAAGAAGAACGAGGAAGACAAGACACAGACAACCTTTCTGTCCTGTATGACAAATTGGACTCAAATAACGCCCCCTGTTAGATGTTTTTGTGAACTACAGCAAGACTGAAAACATCCAGAGAATCGTCCAGTCATGAATCCAAAGTACTGAACATCAACACATGTTTAATTAATCCATAAATGACACAAACTACTTCACAAACAAGCTTTCCTGTTTATGATTCTCCTGTATTCCTTTTTCTTTTCCAGACTCCTGCTGCTCTGTGGCGTCCATGAGAGCGAGGTAGAGGACGACTGCACGACTGTCTGGGCAGGACTTTAAATGCCACGCACGACCATGAGTGAAACAGATGTTCTGACATCTTTAAAACGACCCGAGTCCTACACGGTTAGTAATAATGAAGATGTAAAACAGGGCAGGGCTGTGATGATATAACACCACATGTTCTCTGAGTGGGTGTCTCACACACGACTGTGGCAGCGTGACAAACTGTCAACATCCACCATGAGCTGAGGGTTTTGTTTTTCCCTCTTCCCCAAGTCCACACACCTACACATCTACACAGCGACACACAAACATCGGCCTGTGACGACAGAATGAAGATATTTGTCCCTTAACAACATTCAGTGTTTGAGAAGATCCATTGTGCGGTTAGGTTTGTGTTTCATTTGGGGAAACACAGAACAACCACAGCTCGCTCAGCCGTGTCGTGTCGTGTTGAGGTGGAGGAGGATTTTCAACAGCTTGGCAACCCAAACAGCTGTTCTCACCACCAGCTTATAACTGATCTGGAATAACTTATAAAGCCTTTATAAACGGAGCCTGATCAGAGATGACGCCTGCGGCCTGATGCAGGTTCCTGGGGCCGGTTGCACACAACACCTTAAGTTTTCTACTGAAGTAGGAAACTCAAGGTTTAATTTCTCTTAAGCTGAGGGAGTTACTCGAGTGTGTTGCACAGAATCACTGAAAAGCTTTCCTTAGTTATGGAAAAAAGTTAAGTTTTCTCCTTAAGTTTTCTCCTTAAGGTTTCCTTAAAATGTTCACTTAAATACTTCAGCTTTATCTTTGTCTTAAACTTCATTAATCACTTAAAGTCCTTAGCAACTAAAAGTTCACCATGTTGAAGATCTTGTCATAACAACAGGAGGATGGCGCACTTCTTAAATGCTAATGGAAAAGTCTCCATGGAAACAGCTGTAAAATCTCTTACATTGCTGTAAATTACTTAATTCTTTTTTTCTTTAACTAAGGAGAGCCTTTAAGAGATTCTGTGCAACACCCTCGACTAACTCCGTCAGCTGAGGAGAAATTAAACCTTAAATTCTTAAATACTTAGATTTAACCAGTCTGAGACCTGACAGTAATGTGGACTGGATGCGACAAACAGTGTAAGTTTCCCTTAACTTCCCCCTTAATTTGTCGAATCGGAAGCGAAATTCAACGTTACTGACAGAAAGGTCCTGAGCACCAAACTCCGTCCAGAAATCGTTCAATTTAACATTTCTTTGGATAATTATCAAGTGTTATAGGTAAAATAATATTGCTTAATGCATTAAAATAACAACGGGATGTTCTTCAATTCGGTGTACATTTTTTTTTAAATTGCACTAATTTAATAAAACATATCAACTTTGGTTCACGTCCCCCTGAATCTGCAGCTCACGTCAGATTATAAATCAAAACAAACTCCATCCAGAAATCTTTAAATTTAGCGATTCCTTGGTTACACGTCAACTACTATTAGGGAAATTAATATTGCTTAAGAACACACTACAATAAAAACAGGGACTTCTTCAATTCGGCGTATAATAAATTGTTAAAATTGCACTAATTTAATAAAAATATCAACTTTGGTTTGCTTGCTCCTTTGCTTGTCCCAATTAAAAATCAAAATGCAGTGTCAAACTGTTGCTCTTAACGTTTAAATGTTGTTCAAGTCAGGAAATAAATGGTTATATTAATGTTAACAGGTTGGCTAAACGTCCCACTTTCTGTTAGTTAATCATTTATTTAAGGAAATAAATTACGAGTATTTTTAATGGAGTTTAACCTAATTTTAACGGGAGAAACGGAAACTAGAAAACTCCTGTGACACTAATGATAACATGTAACCTGTGTGTGTGTTTGTGCCGTATAAGATATTTATTTTTGAATTTTGAGACTTACCCAGAAAACGAAATTAAAGATGAAGAGGGCGTATTTGACGAACAGCTCCCAGCTGGTTAGAGCCGACATCCCTGCGACGTCTTTAAACGTGTTAGTAATGATCAAACTGTGAATGAAATATATCTCTCCCTCTCTCTCTTCCTAACGTGTGTCAGTCTCCTGCTGTCGGTTCGGTTCAGTGCGGACCTGTCGCCGTCACTTCGGGTCCTTTCGGCTCCGTTCGGTCATTCCCGGCAGGGGTCGGCTGGGGCAGCAGCTGCTGGGAGGAAACAGAGACGATCAAGTGCTCGACTCCCACAGAAAAAGAGAGAAATAAATAGAGAGATTTCTGTCTTTCTCTTTTGTTTCTTTTTCTTTTGTTTGATCCTTTTGTTCTTTTACAGCAAATCACACGTCCTTTGATTTCGATAAATGTCCAAATTATAGGCTATTGATGACAAGCAGGAAGCAGCTGGATCAAGGGCCACAGGGGCCCCAACAGCCCCACGTTCACTTCACATCAACTAATAATGATGATAATAAATAATAATGAAAAATATCTACATTATAAAAATGCAGCTGTCATTTAACCACATTTTTGTCCAGAAATAATGTACCCAAGATAAAAAGGTTTCTGTTCTTCAACCTTTTTGATCACAAGTGATTACAGTTGAAAAGCTCAGATTTAAAGTTTACAACCAAAATGTCAAGATGAGTGTAAGAGATACTGGACCAGAGCTGAACAGGAACTAACATGGCAGAAATGGGAGTTTTTTGGTGCATAAAAAAGAGAGTGTGACGCCTGTAGCAGGAACTTTAGTGTGGAAAACACTGGACACAATCAGGAAACTTTCATTTCATTTGTCATGGTTGTGTGAAGAGTCTGGTCCAGATCAAAAAACACCTGGATTAGATTCTTCTCTCTAGACACCTCACCTAGAAATCAAATGACTAGAATAAAATACAATTAAGTTTAAAGATGAATCACTTTAAAATGCAGGTAAAACCACAAGTAAATAAACAACAAAACTTACAGTTAAAACACTGGTTGAAATCTAAGTGAAGTAGAAATGTTAATAGTGAAAAAATACCCATAATTCTTCCCTGAAGCCTGAGTGAACATATTCAAATGTTTTGTTTTGTCTGGATGGATGTAACAATATAAAAATGTTAAATTCACTTTCATAGGAAACAGAGAAAAATAGCAAATATTCACATTTAAGAAGCTGGAACAAGTGATTTTTTGTTGTTGTGATAAATAACTTTCATTAATTTTCTGT